>NW_022687211.1:95310-114365 GCF_011630105.1 Anneissia japonica | reverse complement strand
GGTTAAGCGAGACTGTTACGGATGCGAGTTTGATAGACCAAGTCAGATTGATCACGACGTATGCATTATGATGAGTGCTCAAGAACAATTAGATAAATATTTTGAGACTATCTTATATGGCGATTACATTAATGATGATTTGATGTTCGATCAATGGGTCGAACAAAACAACAGTTATCGTAATGAATCTTCATTTGTTATTATGCTTAATTCAATTAAGACTAATATTAATTTATTTTCTAAGATCTTAAACGCTTTGGAAAATTAATTTTTCATTACCATTTTTGTTTATTGTATTTTTTTAATGTTCTTATTGTTTCCATAATTAGAAAAACAAAATGTCGTAATATTTGTATAGCGTTGATTTTAATGTATGTTTGTTAATTAAATTTATTGAAAAAAAAATGAATTTCTGTTTACGTGTTTATTTATATTGCTTGTTGTTTGCGTGATTGTTTCATTAGTGCGAGTGAAATAACTCATATGACTCTTTCTTCTTTTTTAAAAATTTACATCGTGTACCGGTAGTGGAGCAATAAATTATAAGTATACTACGACCGTAGTTTCGGAGGGGTAGAATCAGAGTTTAAAATGGTTACAATAGTGGTGACGAAGATGATAGTGTTGATGATGACGATGATGACGAAGACGATGATGATGCTGATGGTGATGATGATGGTCAGGAAGACAATATTCAAAATATATGCTTAATATATAAATCATGGAAGTATCAAACTGTAAAACAAACTTTAAAACACATAACAATTCATAATACATAGAAATTATTCAGCGTATTCGAAAATATTAAATTAAAATAAAATTGAAAATAAAAACAAAGTTACAATTATGAAACGAAAACTTAGTTAAATTCAAAACATGTAAATAAATTCAAATATAAACCCCTAATTCATGATAAGAATGGTCAAAACTACGTCAAGTTATAAAATCTATCAAACAAAAGTTTAATTCAAAATGTAAGATAGTTTAAAACTAAGCTACATAAATCAGTTGCAGTCACTAGAAATGTTTAAATAATAACCAAGTAAAATCCAAATTTACCTAGAGAAAATAATAAATATTTATCACCCGTAAAAAATACATAAAAGAGTTGAAAATACTCAAGCCACGTAATATTATTAACAATTAATTAGAAATCAGAATAAATTAATCAAATGTAAACATTTAAGCTTAGGAAAAAAAAACCTTTACTACGCTATTTTCAGTTCAAAAATACATTAAAAATGTTAAAAAGTATGAAATAAGTTAAGATAAAACATTTTAATTGAATCCAAAATACCTTATTATAATTAAATTAAAACGACTTATAGAAAAAGTAAATACATTCATATAGACGAGTGAAAATGTAGAACACGTTAAATAATAATATCAGAAAATCATAACTTTATACTAAGTTTCAAAACTACATAAACATAAAAAGGAACGCGTTATTTTAACCAACGCTACCACGTAAAACCCCTTTGAAAACAAAATTACGTACATTTCTTCAACAGAAAATAGAATGAAACACATACAAGTCATAAACGATAGCCATGTAACAGAAAATAGAAGAAACACTTACAAGGAAAATGCTTTATTTTAACGATAGCCATGTAAAAGTTAAATTCATAGAACAAAACCTAGTAAAAAATAAAAACATGTAAAACACGAATTCAAATTCATATTAAGAATAATTAAAAAAAATATATATGCTGTATGTTAAGCAAGAATAATTTAAATTATCATATTTAGGTATATCTCCCTCCTGGTTAGGTCATCATCAGAGTGATTCGAAAGTATTCGTACAGTACAATAACTATTTTATTCTGATACCTACAGTCAGATAAAAAAAAAAAAACAAAAAGAAAGAAAAAAAAAAAAAAAAAAAAAAAAACATGATTGTGTATGTATGATATATTACTTAATTGCATGTAATATAATATAGAAATTTAATGTAAATAGTTTTCTTAGGATAACAAAAGAAAAAATTATGTAAACAATTAAAATGTTTTACATGTAAATAATATTGGGAGAACACGAGGTAAAAATATATAGCCAGTTGAAAAAATATACTTAGTAGGTTAGAAAGAAAAATTGGAAACCACACCCTCCTTCCCATTCTTACCTTCATATCACATCACATTAGAAATACGTTGGCCTGTTTGTCGGCGAGTTGAATGGCCGAGCGGTTGCAGACGGGAGCCGCAAGCTGTAGCCAAAATATGAACGCTGTTTCGTACGCCAGGCTCGCATGGTTCTAGTGGTAGAACAAGTCTTTTTGGATAAGGACTATAAACTGTAGGCCCATTGTATACAATGGCTCGCGTGCAGTTGTTATAAAGAACCCAGTATGTCCTTCGAGACGAGTAGGGGGTTACCCCGGTGTATTAAAACAGATAGCCCTGTGTTGGACGACGAGAGTCGCTGGTACCGGGTTACCGGGTAGCACAGACATGAAAGGACCCTTAGGGGCAAAGAAAGTCATTGGTCGAGTTAGATTGGATATGTGCGCTATATACAACTTACACTATAATATTATTATTATTATTAATAATAATAATAATAATAATAAATAAAATAAAATAAAATTTAAGAAAGGAAAATAAATTATAAGGGATATTAAGAAAGGAAAAGAAAAGAAATGAAAAAGAGATGAAGAAAGGAATAGGAGAGAAACGATAAGGAAATATAAGAAACGAAAAGGAATGAAATGATTAGGAATATATGAAAAAAGGGAAAGAAAAGATAAAGAACAAAAGAAAGGAACAGAAAAGAGATGATAAGGAAATACAAGAAAGTAAAAAGGACAGAAATGATTAGGAATATAAGAATGAAAAAGATAGAAATGATAACGAACATAAGCAAGGAAAAGATTGAAATAATAAGGAACAATAGAAAGGAGAAAGAAAGAAATAGGAAAATAATAATAATAATAATAATAATAATAATAATAACAATAATAATAATAATAATAATTATTATTATTATTATTATTATTATTATTATTATTATTATTTTCACTTGATGAAGTGACCAATCAGATTTGTGAAATTCGACACTAACATTAATTGTTTGGTGGGTGGGCTATCACAGTAAACAGGTTAGGCTGTTGATAACATTTTGCTGTCACCTATAAAGCATTGTTGTTAGGTGAATAGGTGAGGGATAGGTTTAGGGGACTACAGACCCGCTCCCCCCCCCCACCATAAAGTTCCCAAAAGGCTACCAATGTATTAGCGGTTCCAGAAATTTTTCATAGAGTTTGAATAGATTTTATATATACATTCTATACATACAGTATTTTTTTTATAGATATAATTTTCAAAATAATTTTTAATATTTCATTTACAGATAAACACTTCCATAGCGTTCGTATTCATTTTATATATACTTTCTATAGCGAAACAATTTTACAGATTATAAACGTTTCCATAGAGTTTTTATATATATTTTCTATAGACTATTAAATGTTACAGTGTTACAAATGACCGTGTTTAGAATATTATACTGTTTTACAGAATATACTATAAATAAATACATTTATATTGAAATTTTATATATTTTATACCAGGGAGTTGGTTATACTCTATATAGATTTTATATGTTACTATAGAGATAATCCCTATAAAATTGTTATAATACATTTTTAAAAATACAGGTAAGGACTATATTTTTTTATAGAATAAATATAGAAATTTTATAATTTTATTATAGAGAACTTGTCATATCATTTGTATAGAATATTCTATAGAATTTCTATAGAAAACGCAAGATGTAAAACATGTTGGTAGACTATACTGGTCAGACACGAATGTGTCAATACAATATTGAATGAAACAAAAAAAAATTAAAAACGGAAATTACATTAAATATTTGTATACAGTATGTTATAGAATTCTATAGAAACTAATTCCTCTATAAAACAATTTTATAGAAAATACTAATTTCTGTAGAAATTGATTAGTCTCTATAGAAGGTCTATAAAGTTCTATAGAATTTTTATGTATGGGCCATCAGGCAGCTTAGGCTTACGTAATTTATTTTGGAGACCATCTTTTCCTCTATTGACCTATTCAATCATAGTCAATTATGATCCGTAACACAGTATTCATATCACACCAGTTAGGAACAAAAATATATGCCTACTTAAGGTCATCAAATCAGTTACGTAATAATTGCTAACAGCCATTCATTGGACATCAAGAAGGCGAGAGTCGTATTGCTGAACAGTACTGTAAAGTTTGTAGCTTGCTGATATGGGCAACCCCATCCCTTTCGAAATCTTAAATGCTTGGCTTCGAATGTTGGATCCCTTCTGAAAAAGGAAATTATTGTTTTAATATTAGGAAAGGTAAAACAATAATTAATTAATTAAGTAACTAATCAATTGGCAAATGCACCTGGCAAAGAAATAGAAACTAGTGAACAACATAAGTATTAACTATAATTGAAATAAAGATAACTGGATTGCATACATTGTTCATGTCAATAATAAAAATGGTAATAAACGTTTATATTTCCTTGGAAAACTTCGTTCATTCCAATTTAGTAGTAATATTCTAACCCTCTTTAAATAATGTAAATGTTTTTACTAATATATTAATAATGTATAATAATAATAATATGTACTAATATATATAATTATATATATTTATTTATTTATTTAAGTAATTGTAAAATTATATATATACATATATATATATATATATATATATATATATATCAAGATATCTTTAGTAGTAATATTCTAACCCTCTTTAAATAATGTAAATGTTTTTACTAATATATTAATAATGTATAATAATAATAATATGTACTAATATATATAATTATATATATTTATTTATTTATTTATTTATTTAAGTATATATATATATATCAAGGTATCTTTAATCAAATGAAACATTCTTATTGCAACTGATTCCGAAAAAAAAACCAAAAAAAAAAACAATAAAGTACATTGAACAGGAAAACATTCTAAATATTCAAATTG
Organism: Anneissia japonica; assembly: GCF_011630105.1. Classification (NCBI taxonomy): domain Eukaryota; kingdom Metazoa; phylum Echinodermata; class Crinoidea; order Comatulida; family Comatulidae; genus Anneissia; species Anneissia japonica. The sequence goes on along the minus strand of NW_022687211.1, from coordinate 109,375 downwards.
CAATTGTGATTAATATTTAATTACGTAATTCTTAAAAATGTTATTATAGTTATTGATTATAATATAAGTATAAAAATTATTATTATTATTTTTATTTATTTCTATAAAAGTATAACAATTATATGTAATCCTACGTGAGTTTTGAGCATGAACTTGAGACTGTTGGCTACCTCTTAACACTGAACCAGTACATGTACATAATATATTTTATGATAATTTTATAGCATATATATGAATATCTGTCTTATATATATATATATATATATATATATATATATACATATATATATGTGTGTGTGTGTGTGTGTATGTTTATGTATAATGTATATGTGTGGTTGTGGGCGGGTGGGGGTGTGTGTGTGTAATGTACAAATCTATAGCACCAGAAGATAGAATTTCGAGATACACGTTTGAATGACATAGGACAATCAACGTTTTATTATAATGCAATGAAGTCTTGGAATTAACTGCCAGGGCATATATAAGGACTTTCGATAATATATATTTCAACTTGATTGTTGTTATTATTCGTATTATTATTATTATCATTGTTCTTAATTTTCTTTGTTCTTATTATTCTGTCTAATCATGTATACAGTCAACACAGTTTAAGTTACAGAACTATAGCAAAAATTAATATCCTAAGCAATTTAAAGCCAAGGACACAAATACATTTTTCTTCTTTTGACTATTATCAATGAAACATAGCCTGACCATGTTGCAACTGAAAGTAAACTATATATGAGTTTGATGAGTCATGAAAATATCAAATATGAGAGAATTTTCAAATTCTCTCATATTTAAAACAGTCAAATGATAGCATCAGATACAGTATATAGGAATATTAATTATAATATAAGAAATATGAAAAATAACATAGATATTATTGAAATCCTTGAAGTAGAAAGAATATCATCTACAGCCCTATCTCAAGCAAGGTATGAATAAAAATGGAGGCAATCCAAAGTGACCAAAATTAATGCTACACACCAAAAATAGCAGCTACGGCACTTTCTCTAGCCAACGGAATTCAACAAAGGACGCACACCTCGGGACACCAAAGGCTATGTTCAGACACAACGACTCACGGCCATGTTCAGAAACAACGACTTACGGTAGCGTATCGCTAATAAAGTGGTGTGAACTTTGGCGCGGCGTAGCGAACGCCAGTAATACGTGCATTCATTGGCGTACGGTAAGCCAGCAACAGACCACAGATTAGCGTACGCCAATGATTTACTACAGTCACGGATCAGTGATTTTGAACGCAGACAGGATTTGACCAATCAAAATAAGCCTAAATGTAAACCATAGAGATAATAAGAGTACTAGAGCGCTAACTGCAATGTATTCGATGTTCGAAATACGCACGGCTCTGTGTGGTACCATCCAAGGTGGCTGTCATAGATTTAGCCAATCAGATTTTGCCTAAGCACCATCATTTGCAATTGCGCCCTTAATTTACACAGAAAGTTCAGTACAGCTAGTTACCCGTATGTTCGAAACTCGAGCGTTGCAGTGTATGGGTGTAATCTACACGATTTTAATTTTCATTCCTTGGTACTTTATTTTGAATAAGATGCTCCACTATGCCTCGTTTTGTCTACGATAGTTGATTAATTTGTTATTACCATTACTTATCATTAATGAAATAATAGTCAGTCAGAGGGCTTAGGTATGGTAATTATATGTATACTAAGACTGAAGGTGGCGCTTTACTACGACGGCCATCTTGGATGGTACACATACATAACTCTGCATTGCTTCGCTATCTTGTCAGCACTCTAGTTGTTTAATAGCTCTATGATGTAAACAAAAAATAAAATGCGCGAATTACGAATACCAATATTTCGTGCGAATACTCTCGCTAGTGTTCGTTAATCGCACAGTCTGGACATCTCGCTATTTACGTCATGGATTAACGGACGGCCAGCGTTAGATACGCCTGGCGTATCTCTCAGGTCTGAACGTAGCCTTAGGCTAGCGTATCGTTAATCGAGTGGTTAGAATTTTGGCGCGAACGCCAGTAATATCGCGCAGTCACTGGCGTACAGTAATCCAGCAACAGACCCACCCAAGATCAGCGTACGCCACTGATTTACGACAGTCACGCATTAGTGATTTTTACCTCAGCCAGGCTTTAACCAATCATAATAAGCCTAGATGTAAACAGAAAATAAAATGTGCGAAGTATGAATACGAATATTTAGCGCGAATACACATGCTAGCGTTCGTTAATCGCCCAGTCTGGACATCTCGCTAGTTACGCCATAGATTAACGTACGCCCGGCGTTAAATACGCCTGGCGTATCTGTCAGGTCTAAACGTAGCCAGAGGATATAACCATGGCGGTATTATTGAGATCACTCGAAAAATCTACGCGCACGCAGCGCTATGTAAATGAACCAAGAACAAAGCTGCCGCAGCGCGTGAAGAACGATGTGAAGTCTGATGTGTTCCCCGCCACCAAATGCTCAAAATATTCAACATGGCGAAATGGAGAGCACGTTATTTTCTCAATGCACACTACTTACAGTCAATCACTATGGCTGCGCAATCGTTTCCACAATGAAGCAAATACATTTCTTTCGAGAAATACCAAACATAATAATATTTTCCAAAAAAAAACGTTTCGAATTTAATGAAACATTTACATCAGCTTTAAGAGTACGATATATTTCAACTTGAATTTCCATAAATTTGATAAAACTCGATAATTCTAATTTTAACAGATATTATTTAAGGAGTGATGGAGGATTATAATAAAATAAGTCATTTTAGGGTTAACGAGGGTTAACTATTCGAAAATGCAATCCAAAATGAGAGTAATTTTTAGTTCTACGCTGCCTTGGCTTTATAGTCGAACCAATCAATCTTTAGACAGAATTATAATGAACACAGAAGTAATTTTAACCTAAATATTTCACGGAATCTGTTCCTGAATTATACAAATAACATACTAAAAGTCCGAAAAAATCCAATCAGGGGAACATTTTTCATTACAAAGATATTTAATGGGTTAAAATCAAACGCTTTATTGCACAACTGCTCTGCTGAAGCGTATAAATGAATGTCGTTGCCAAGTTGTTGCTAACGAAAAATGTGAATTATGGGGTAATACGCCCGCGCGCGATCCACAGGCGGGGAACACATGGGTTTGTCGCGTCAAAGGGATCTGTTGCCGAGTGGTGATCTCCTTCTCAATAATACCGCGTATTTGTATTAAAATTGATGGGACATCCGCCCTCCCGCCAAAGTGGTAAAATTTGACAATTTTACTAAGTGTAGAAACTACATGAAACAAACGAACCAGAGCGGGCCTTTATTATTATTGTTGTATCGCCGCCGGGTGGACGGGGTAAAACTGTTCCCTGTGTACCCACAATATATTTCGAACGGATGTTCCACTATATTGGGAAGCTGTTTTATCTTCAGTCCTATTACAAGCCGTAGCTAATGTCCAGCTACTACCATGCGGTTAAATATTTTTTAATGCTAGGACTAAACCTCGATTTCTCTGCCGCTTTAGACATCTTTGATCAAAGTATCCTCATTGTTCGACTTTTGGACCTGGGTATTATTAGAACAACACTAGCATGGCTTTCATTCTGCATAGAAAATAGGCAGTTCTAATTTAGGACCTATATTGTTGCTTGTAATATTATATTTGTCCGTTTGAAAACATCACTTAAAAAATCACTCCATTAAAAACCATATCTATGCTGATGACGCTCAACGCTACACATCCTCCTGCCCTAAGAATGTAACCGACATGCTATCCACAGCCTACAGGCTTGTAATAAGGACGTTCAATCATGGCTCTCTATCAATATGCTTTGATGCATCGCTAATAAGTGTTATTATTATTGCACTGAATTGAATTTATTTGATTTCTCTCTATATAAAATACATAACATACATAGAAAAAAAAATCATTATAAAACCAAATAAAAGCACAAAATATTCAAATACAAAAAGAGAAAAATCTGGATAGTTTGTTTCCGATGGGGTCCACAACAAACATAAAGACAGGAAAAAATATCAAAAATCAGCATTAAATATTTTCATAAAAGCATTTTAAATGGAATAATCAATACAAATTCAAAAATACCTTAAATGGCAAGTAAGAATTATAGAAAACAGGAATAGATGGCAAAATTAACAGTGACAACAGTTTATATATCAAAACGTCAAAGATAAAAGATTTGTTATAAAAGCTTTAAAAGATATACATTTTATAAAATAATCATCGTCTCCATAAGAAATTGCTTAACTTTAATTTTATAATAACTTTTAAAAGTGATTGATTCTATTTCGTTTGGCATCTTATTCCAGTGGTTTATTGAAATGTCTCAGAAACATCACCATTATTTTTATTAACAAAAAACATTTTTGCCTTCCTCTTGTGTTGTAAACATGAATAACTAGAGTAAAAGTTTCTTTTAAATAATTTGGGCATAGATCATTAAAAATGTTAAAAGTGTGATTAAGTTGGAGCTGTGCGACTCGTTGCTTAATATTTAATAAGTGAAGCGATTCAAAATCTGATTTTAAAGTATGATAATTGAGATCCTTGTTTAAAGTAATTTAATCTAATAACCTTATTTTGCGCTCCTTGGAGTTTAGTACAATTTAAACTCGTTAAACCTCTATACAAAGACGAAATGCAATATTCAATAATTCTAAAAACTAATGATGAACAGATATTTCTTTAGTGTTTTTGTCAAGAGTTTTTGCTTGACGATACATAAACTTTAAACGTGCATTAACTTTTTTTAAGAAGGTTTTCGACCAATACTTCGTTGTTTAAATAACAGTCAATTACAACTCCCAGATATGTGACAGGTTGCTTAGCATGTATATTTTGACTTAAACATGAAAATCCAAAATCTTTAACATTTTGTTAGCATTTTTTCGAACTAAACATAATTAATTCAGTCTTTCCCATATGTAGAGAAAGATTGTTATCGACAAGCCATTCGTTGCAGTTTTTAATATTTTTAGTTAAGACAGTTTTTACCTGCGTGCGATCATAGTCTGAATAGTAAATTGCACTATCATCGGCAAATTGGATTAAACTGCTATCTATAGTGGCAGGCATACCATTTATAACACGAGAAGAGGCCAAGAATAATACCTTGGGGTACCCCATATGATATTTCATTAGGTTCGGACAACGTATTATTTACACATACTTTTTTTATCCTATTTGCAAGGTAAGATTCAAACCGTTTTGTTGATTTAACGCCCATAGCAGTTAACTTTTTACAAAGAATAGAATGTGAGAAAGAATAATCATAGGTCTGCTTCTAATTTACTCCCATTTTTGTAAAGTGGTTTGACCCGAGCGATTTTCATCTCGTCCGGAACAGTTTCTGATTTTATAGAAAGGTTTACTTATGTTTAAGTGACCCTTTTATAACTTCAACAGCGTCTTTTCAAAATCTAATGGGTAAATTATCAAGTCCAGTACTCTTATTTATATTAAAACTCTGAACTTGTTCGACAATACATTTTCGTCGAACTTATGCAATGCAAACTATATTTGAAATTATTTTCTGTAAAATTCCTTAATATGTTCTGATCAACATGAAATACATTTTTTCTCTGAGTTAATTGACTAACTAATATTGATGCATTATTTGTAAAGTATTCGTTAAAAGCATTTGCAACAGTAATATTATTATGACACAATCTCCCACTAATATTTAGAGCAATTTTATGTTCATTATTGTTTTTAGTTTTATACCCAAGGTTTTTAATACATTCCCAGAGTTTCTTTGGATTATTGTTATTTTTTTTTCTTTAATATAATTTTGCTTTGCACTCTTACAGTCATCGTTAACTTTATTTCGAAGTTCACGGAAACTGTTTCGATAATCAGTGTTGTTTACATATTTCCTTGATTTAGTTAACATAGTACCGTATCTCGTTCTTCAAAAGCCAACAATAATTCTGGAGTTATCCACGGTTGACTTTTTGGTTTCACGCGGACGTCTTTTAGCGGAGCTACGTTGTCAATAGCGGCTTTAAACATTTTAGCAAAATTTGACAATGATTCATTTACGTCATTGGTTTGTAAACTGACGACTAATCACATTTGGCGTAAAGTGAGTACTACTACTACTACTATTACTACTACTACTACTATTACTATTATTACTATTATTACTATTATTACTATTACTACTATTATTACTACTATTATTATTATTATTATTATTATTATTATTATTATTATTATTATAATTATTATAACTGCCTCTCATGTTAATTACTATTACTATTATAACTGCCTCTCATGTTAATTATTAAGCTTCAGCAATTACTCACCATCGCTGCTCGGCTGGTTACTCAATCACCTAGATTTCAACATATCACCCCAGTATTCGTTCACCTTCATTTCAAAATTGTATTGTTTATTTACAAATCCATTAATTACTCATCTACCAAATACATTTCTCAACTTATCAAATCTTGCTAATCAACATGCACTCGTACAATTAAATCAACCTCTGATATGACAACGTCCCTTGATTGTTCACCTTATACCCCCCTCACATTGAAGTAGTTTGCACTACGTTCTGAAATACAGGGTGGAATTCGGACGAACGGGATTTAAACGGAATTGACGTAGCGGGCGCAGATCCAGGATTTTCGATGACCTTCGCTCAGATGGGGTGGACCTTGCAGTGATGGATCTAGAAATTGGAAATAGAGGGTGCCCAGAGAGGGACCTTCACAGATAGACACCTCAGTCCCACCATGGTCAGAGGTGAGATAAGAAAAATAAGATTCCGTCGCCTCTAGATGGCTGGAAATGGCACTCTCAGGATTTGAATATAATTTTCAGTTTTTTTTCTCTCCATTCCTAAAAATAATTTTTAAGTATTTACGGAGGCCCGGGCTATGGTTCCCCTTGAATCCGTAATCCTCTAACGCTCAGGTGACCTAGGGTTTTAAAACAAATAACTTATATGCCAGCATATAAGATGAGGCTAGAAATAGCAAATTACAATCGAAAAACAGGGGGTCCTCTTAAATCCACGACATTCAAATTTTAGATGTGTTTAATCATGTTCGTATTATGTGCGGATAGTCCGTAACGCTCGAACTTACTGCTGTAATTTATCACCTTAATGCTGTATGGTTGAACACAATTTTAAATACGGTTTGGTGATGAAGATTTAAAAACTCATAAAATGGAATTATTTGGGAAATTACCTTGCATTTGGCTTTATTTAGCCAGTAGATGCAGTATCAGGGCCACAACAAATTAGGAATTCGCCCGACATACAAATATCAACTAAAAGTCTTCTAAAACTCGGGAGTCGTCTTATACACGGGTCGTATTATACGCGAGTATATACAGTATTGCTTATTACGGAATTTCTATAAAAAGATAAATGAATATATTATTCTTGAGAGATAGGACTTAATTTATGCGAGTCTCAAATTCTCAAAATTTTCTCACCATTAAGTGCCATTTTCTGGTACATATTTAATTAATTCGGGTTTTTCACAGTAAATTCGTCAAAAATGAAAAAAAAAAAGGTAATTTAAGTTCCATTTCCGGGCATCAAAAGGTATAAAAATAATACTAAAATGTTTGCGTCACCGCCAACAACCACGGTGCCGCTGACGTGGTGTAGACTCTCATTTCATCAGTATAGTCTAGATAGCTGCCATGGTCCTAGGTAAAATTGGTAAAAATGCACCTGATCGGACCTAGAGACAGAGCCTTCGTGGGGTCTACTCAGGTAAAACTCCTAATGCTCATACATTCTGAATTTTTTTAAAAACAGATACGGCATCAACGCTTAGAAATATTTAAAAACTATTTTTTTTAATTCAAGGATATTGAGAACAAACTATGGTCAAGTCAAATATATATGTTATCGTTTAGGGCCTATTAGGCATTTTATGATTCTATGATATAGTACAATATTGACAATAATTGTGTAGGTGTAATTTTGCCCAACCTGTCGTGAAAATGCACTGAATACTCAGTGCGTGTGAAAACACTTGCAAAAATAGTACCCGCTGTTTACTTGGGCTCAAAAAGTATTTTAGTGCATCGTATATATATGTAAGGGCTTGTTTTTACTTGCAGCGTTTGAGAAATAGGTAATAAGTAAATTGTAATAAATATAATAAATAATTATAGCCTCTAAAAACTAATATTGTTGAAGGGTCCTTTTAAAGTTTAAATAGGATTTTTTGTGTTTATATTACGGGGCCCCAATAGCTCCGGGCCCCAGTGCTGTGTACTGGCTGCACTGCCCATACCTACGCCACTTGACCTGAGTATGTGTTCTATATTTGCCTGACCCAACGACCGGTTGTAATGGTGCTAAGCGCATAGAGGTGTCTACAATATACGTAACGTTTGTTATGTACTGTATCATGTGCTTTAGAAGTGGAAGACCATAATGAATTGGGAATGTACCTATCTGGTAGGTCATAGGGTCAGTGTAAAATTGTAAGGTATAGGATAGTTTGGATTTAAACATTGTCCTAATGGTAATTTTCAAAATGAGTTTCAAGGAAAGTAAAGTATGATTGTTAGAAATATGGTCAACATTTTATTTTTATTTCTTTCCATGACCGTTACTTGGGCGAACTGGGCGAAGGTTTGGATCCGCGCCTGCCTAGTAGAGACCGAATACAATCTTATACGAACGGTATGAAAGGGCAAGGATGGGAATGGTGGTTCAGAACGTTGTTTAAAATTTGATCGCGTTCTACTACCCGTTGAAAAATAGGACTGAGTAAAGTAGTATTTCGAAAGAGATTGTCGTACTGAAAACGGAATTGCCGTACTGCGAACATGGAACGAAGGGGTCAAATACGAGCTGAACGTCGTGCGAACGGGGGAGGGGGATGGGGGGAGGGAGGGATTGGAGTACGATCCAACACAGATGCTGTTACGTTCCACCTCGTCCTGCCCTTTCTCAGGCAGACCTAACTAAATTCCATTACCTCTACACTGCGTTCTTAAGCCGTGTTAACCAGTTTATACGTTTGTGATACATTGCTATTCAGTTCTAAAAAGTTCTTCTTACTTGTATCTTACTTATATTCTTGGGCCGTTGTGAAGCATGAATGCTGATATGGCCCACTCTTCTTCAGGTTACCATACTACTTTGTTGTGGCGTAAAATTTTCATGGGTGCCGATCTAGTCTATGTGCTAGGTCAACATTTGATGGATTTTACTGATTTCACTGTCATTTGCTGTGAGTTTTTTTATTTTTTTATTTTATGTAAATCTAAATAAAAGGTCTATTCCCCAACCGCAGTAGGGTGTTACGCTTTAGTCGTTGATTTAGGATGTATGCATCCCTAGTCAACACCGGTCGAGTTTTGGTCATCTCGGACTTAAGCGCCTCCTACCCTATATAAAACTTTAATGGGTGTTCTTTCTAAAATTCATTTAATCCTGAAAGTATTTATTAAAGAGATGCATTCACCAAATGTTACTCATCAGGGAGATTATTTCAGACATCAATAACTCTACATGAAAAAGAGTACTTTCTTAAATTGGTGACACTACGGGTTTTATGTAACTTAAAACTATGTCATAGTTTTCTGACAAGGAGTAAACTCAAAATATGTAGCTGCATCGACTTTGACCAATCCCCAAATGATTAAAAACTTGTATAATATCCGATCTAATTCGTCTATACTTTAACGCTGGTAATCCTAAAGTTCTTAACCTAATATCATATGGCAAGTCATGCAATCCAACTACCAATTTAGTAGCCCTTCTTTGAACAGGCTCAATTAACTTAATATTTATTATTGCTTTTGGTGTGAGTTCCAAAAACGGGGCTATTTATCTCAAGATGTGGCCTTTACCAAAGTCTTATATAATATGCAAAATACTTCAGGGCTAATGATAGTTAAAGTCCTTTTAATAATTCCTAAAATAGAGTTGGCTTTAATAATAACGCTAGTTATATGATTATTAATTTTTTTATTAATTTTTTTTTTAAATCAAAAACGATATCAAGATCTTTTTCACTGTCTACCTCAAACCAGTCCATTCTCCTAAAGCATGAAGATCCTTTTGTAAAATATCTGAACGTATAGAATAATTATAAGTGGAAACAATTGTAAAGGATGGCAGCGGCATGCACTCAGACACTGACCACTGACCGTTGACCAGATCTTGGTCAATTTGGGTTTCAATTTCTCTTGTATCAACATTTTCTCTTTTATCAAAAACAGCCTTTACAATTTACAATTTGGCCGTCGTTAAGGAAAAAAAAAACTGACTGAGAACCTAATTTTGTTTCGGCTTGCCCACCCCGTGTAGTCGGTTGATGGTGATTTTTCACACGTGTATGGTACCAACGTAGGCCTAGGTAATATTAGGCCTATTTTTTCATGCTATTTTTAGCTGAATCCGCAAAATCCGCGGAATCTGCATTTTACAAATGGCCCTGTGATTCTGATTCTTCATTTTCAGAAATAGGTGATAATGGTGCCTCACCCCCTAGAGCGGCCTCTTCTTTGTCTTTATCAGCAGCAGGAGTAGATGGGCCAGCATCGTCATCAGCAGGAAAAACATCAATGTATTTCTTTGAGGTTTCTCTCCCTTCCCTCTTCTGTTTCCTTGGCATGTTTACTATAGCAAGTACTGTACTGAATCGAAATGAGAATAGCCTGGGTGCAGTAGGAAATTTTCTGAATCAGTATATCATATAGTGTCTCAGAAAAAAAATCCCCATTCTTAGAGCTTGGGCAACTTTTTTTATAGCACTTTGAAATTTTGACATGAAATATTCCATTTTGGACTAATTAAGATGGGGATAGGGGAAATAAATGTATATCAAATGTAACTAAAACTTGGCTAAATAGTTACTCTTCACTCTCGTTAAAAAATTTAATCGGAAAGATGACGTCATCACAAAAAATTCCAAGATGGCTGCCATTTTGGCGGTAAAACATCTTATAATGTAAAATTAACTTTATTGTGATCAGAGCAATTTCAAAACAACGTTATACATACAACAATTATATACTATAATAAACTATCAGAATACAAACCCACTGGAAAAAGAAATAGCGAAATTTTGCTCTGAAAGACCCAACAATTCAATTTCTGGACTCGGATCGGGGTAAATTGAAAAAACTATGGCATTATTTTAGTCACTTCTAGCTTTGTTATAAATGTTCACTAGTTACTCTTTACTGTCTTTATAAAATTTGATTGAAATGATCATAATACCAGTTTCCAAGATGGCGTTTATCTTGGCGGGGAAAATGGTTATTTTTGTAAGATTATTTTTATTCTCAAAGTATACAATACAATCTTATCAAAGCAATGTGTACACATAGAATATATAAAAATATCATTATTTTAATAGTAGCTTATTTATTATTGTTGAAATAATTTATTAGTATTATTATATTATATCTTACTATATTGTGTTCTTGTTATTTTAAAATTATATTTTATTATTGAATTGAATTACATTGTTAGTACTGTTATATAATAATATTATTTATAATATTTTTATTACCACTATTGATCATCAATCATTACAGTATTATCATCCGTCATCATCATCCTCATCATATTCGTCATCGTCATCATCATTATCATTGTTGTCTAATCATCATAATCATCCTTACTGTCATTGATCGTTGTAATCATCATCATCATCACATCATACTCATCCATCGTCATCGTCCTCATCTTTATCACATCATCATCAATCATCTATCGTCGTTATCATCACATAATGTTCATCCTCCTCTCTTTCATCATTTTCTCTATCATCATCCTCATCGTCATATTAATCCTCATTCAACATTATCCTCGTCATGATCAATGCCGTAGCCAGCTATTTGCACAGTTGGGAGAGTCCCACACCGTTTTTCTAATGGGTCCACACAAAAAAATGGGTCAACATTTTAAAAATGGGTCCAAATTATGTAATGCATAAAATGGATCCATATTTCTCGTATTTAGCTAAAAGTAGGTAAAATTTAAGAAAATGTGTCCAGATATTTCATATTTTTGCGTAAAATGGGTCCAGTCCACATTGTTTCAATTTACATGTAAAGTTGGTCAATCATCCATTATCACACTCATCACCATCCTCACCAATCATCGTTATCATCATCACCATCACCTTCATCCTACTAATCATCCTCATCCATCATCATCTTTATCCTCATCATCATCAACTTCATCCTTATCCTCCTTATCATCATCACTCATCCATCATTCATCATCATAGTCCTTATTATTATCATCATTGTCATTGTCATTATCATCCTCATCATCATCCTCATTACAATCATCATCTGTCATCATCATCCATCATCATCATTGTCCTCATCCTCATCAACCACATCATCATCCTTATTAATTATAATTATCAATCATCATCCCATCATGATTATGAAGAGGAGGAGGACGACAAGAATGAAGATGAGGATGAGGGGCAGAGGGAATGTTTCTCATCATTTGTCATTATTAACCTCATTAACATCATAATTCTCATTAATTATACTCATTATTATCACGATCATCCTCATCAACAACCATTATCATCAATCGTAGTCATCATCATCCTTATTTTCATCATCAAACTCATCATCCTAATCCTCTTCCTTATTCTCATCATTATCCTCACCATCCTTATCAGCATCATTTTCTTTGTCATCATCATCCATCATCAATCATCATGTACTTCATCATCTTCTTTACTTTTCATCATCCTCATCCTCCTTATCATCATCATTCTTATCTTCATCACCATAATCATAATCATCATTACCGTCATCCTCATTATTATCGTCATCCTCATCATCATCCCGATTACTGTCATCATCATCATCATCATCATCATTACCATTATCATTTTCATCATTATCCAAAACATTTTCTTCCTCATCATCATCCATCATCAATCCTCATCTACCTCATCATCTTCCTTACTTATCAACCGCATCATCCTCATCAATGAGAATGGTAATGACAATGAGGAAGATGATGATGATAATAATAATAATGACATCAGTATAGTAAGAATAACAGTACTAACGCTAATGTTAATGTAAATTATAAACTATAATTTTTTTTTAAACACATAAGAATAATGATATATTACATTAATAATATTATAAAGGAAGAACATAATAGTATAATAATGATAATGAAGAAAAATGTAGTGTAGAAAGATTTAATTAGGTTAACATTTCCTTTAATTTTGATTGTCGAAGTCTTGGAATTCGGTGTGTTGACGTCATCATTCCAAATTTGCTTGGGAGGTGGGAATTACCGTCAGACAGGCCTAGACTCCCATCGTCCGATGCCACCACACCACAAATAAAGATTTGCTTATCCACAAATCATTATTTTGATTGCCAATCCCTTATTTTGGCTTAAAAGCCAAATTTTGGGCCATACTATGCTAAAAAAAAAAAAAAAGCTACAAAAAAAAAACTCTCCCATAAGCCCAGGGATGTTTTTTTCCCGGGACTCTGACCGAGGGTCTAGTCTGCCCTGTGCTTGGACCCACCCCATCAGATCCCCTGGGGCCATCACTGAACGACTATAATGGTTAACTATTTAACTAAGGTCCTGTCAGTTTTCACAGTTATAGAAAAAAAACCCTAAAAGTGACTAATAATATGTTTCCCATACCCCGATCCAAAAATTGGTATTTTAAAGCAAAATTTAACCATTTTTTCATTGGGTTAACTTTGTAGTAGTTCATTAACTATATATATATATATATATATATATGTGTGTACAGTATATAATAAATCATCAAAGAAAGGTAAATACAGTGTTTAATAAAGGACAATAATACATCGCGTAGCATAGCTCCCAACGAATGTAGTCCTGTAAATAAATGAATAAAGAAATTGTGTAATAAAATGCCTCTGACGGGACTCGAACCTGCGACCTCTCGCTGTCAAGGCGAGCGTCATAACCATTAGACCACGGAGGCTTCATGGTTGAACAGATACACTCCATTACACAATAGTACGGCTAGAAACAATATAGGTACATATAATATAAATCAAGATAGCCGTTAACAC
>NW_022687211.1:90403-95267 GCF_011630105.1 Anneissia japonica | reverse complement strand
TATATATACATATATATATATATATATATATACATATATATATGTATATGTATATATATATATTTATATATATAAATATATATATATATATATATATATAATTTCTGTATGTATAATATTGTATTGAGATTGTATTGTACTTTGATAACAATAAAATTACTTTTACATTAAAAACATAGTTTTTCCCACGATAATGGGCACCATCTTGGTATTTGTCATGATGACATCATCATTCCGATCAAATTTTTAAATGAGAGTGATGAGTCAGCCAAGTTGTTGTTACATTTCATATCCACAGTATATGTAAAAGTGACCAAAAACATAAATTTATTTCCCCTACCCCCACCTTAATATAGTTTAAAATAAGGTATTTTAGGCCAAAATTTCAAAGTGCTGTAAAAAAAATTGCCCAAGCCCTAGGCATGGGGATTTTTTTTTTTGACACTATAGGGTATGCTGATTCAGAAAAACCCAAGAATTAATTTTCCTTTACTTTTTTTCCGCTAAAGTTAATTTCAGTAGTTTTACAACCAGGCTAGAACTGGAACATGACCCAGATTCCCGTTCTGAACATGTTAAAAGGCATTTTTCGTTTTGACTACGCGGCCAGTCTACTACGAATTAATAGAGCGTAACAGACATCTGCGCATGCTCACAAACCTTACTGGCTAAATCGACGTTGTGATAGCTTCCGCGACTACCCCAATTTCTGAATTTGGCGTAGTGGCGACTACCCTAATATTGACCAATCAGATCACTGGATTGTTTGGCAAACTGCTTGTATTTTTTTTTTTTTTTTTTTTTGGGGTTGCAATTTTCAACGCATCCGCGATCGAGCATTGTTTGATTGTTCAATAAGTAATTAATTATTAAAACAAGTGACTAATTAAATGTTTTATGAAGGCCTATTTATACACATGCAAAAAATGAGGAATGAATAGTCACAACATAAAATTAGGTAAATCAGGGGATAGTGAAAAGGGGGCCTTAGGCATAGGCTAGCCTAGCCTTGTCAGGGTGGATTTCGGGTAGGAGAAAACATCCCTGATGCCGCTAGCTAGGGCATCTGCGACCTTGATATCGTGGATCAAACCTTGCTATATAAATACCTCTGTTTACTGTTTATATTTGTTCTGTTTATATTTGTTATGTACATTTATTTAATTGTACATCATCGTTGCATTTGGCAAATTGCATGGGCAGGCCTGACACCAATCTTCTCCCGGTTCCCGACTCTTTTGACACCTAGGCTAGGTCTTGCCTGTACTTAGGCCTCTTAGGCCTCTTAGGCCTTTCCAGAAAACATCACTCAGTGTTTTCTGGAAGTTTTTTTTTTTTTTTTTTTTTTTTTAACATTTCCTTTTTCATATATAAAACAGGGGAACATTGTTCCCTGGTAAAATACATGGTCGACTAACTCCCCTCCGTAGGCCTATGTACGGGTGTTGCGTCGTCGTAGTCACCTTAAAATACGAAAACAGCTCTTGGTGTAATACGCGAACATCTTGGCTTTGCCGTCACGGGCCATTAGTTCGTAGTAGACTGGCCGCGTAGTCAAAACGAAAAATAACTAATATAATGACTGCCTGAGAACGCAGTGCAAACGGACAACTGGTTTGAACAGACACGTCGTAGTGCGAACCGTGTAAAAAAGTCCTAGAATGGGTTGAAACATACTGTGAACGGGTTAAACGGGTTGAGGACGGATAAGAACGAACTACAAACGACATTGAACGTAACGTTTTCCCGTTTTAGACCGTGGGTTTAGGATCTAAAACGTTCAATTCTCTGGGCATTCAGACTGTGTTCTCGGCGCATGTTCTCGGCACATAATGTTCTCGGCACACGTCATTTTTTATAGTCTGAACGTGTGCTAATGGAATTTATGCCGAGCACAGAATGTTCTAGCTAGAACCCAGTTGAACCACGTTCTCGGAACAAAATGTTTTCGAACTACGACTCTGGAATGAAGTCTGAACGTGTGCCGAGCATAAAATGTTATAACTGGGCGGGCTTCAATGACGTGACCTGACCTGCTTTGACATTCTTCCGAGGCGCAATGTATACATGTTAGGGCAAATATAAAAAATTATTAGATTATTACTTCCGCAAGCGTAAAAAATTCGGGAAATATTGATGCGGGAATAATTTTTTTTCCGCATCAATTATTTCAACAGCATAAAAATGCAATTTTGTTACTTTAAATACATTTTCTTTAAAAAACTATAAAATTAAACCTGTTTTTATACAATATTTACTATTACAGACCAAATATAAACAGTCCCCTCCCTCATCGATAAAAACAAAGGCGAAATAGGCCTAATATATTGTTCCAATTAAAAAAACCGCCTTTCATCATTTTTTTTAATTCATAAGAGTGATAATTTAATAATATTTTCTATGTGCTTTTATAATACAGCAGTACTACTGTTCTCTTGATTAATTTATGCTGTAGGCCTAAATGTTTTGGAACAAAACAAAATGCTGAAAACATGTTCTGACAGAGGAAGCACATGGAGTGCAGTCATCGAAATGAATTGCGTAGTTTAAGTTTGGGAAGAAGGGAGATAGAAGCACAAAATACCAAAGGATCTGGGAATAAGCAACTTTTCCAAAAGGTATCCGACAATCTTGGATTTCCACGAAGACCCTGGGATCGTATAAGAGACACATTTAATAAAATGGAAATAAAGTTAGGCCTACAGTGACTCTGAGCTCCTCTCAAAATGTTACACATGCATAAATGCCAAGAACATGGTTTTATAATCTAAATGATCGTATTTCAGGAAATTTTTCGTTCGGTGTGGTATGTGAACATGTGCCGAGAACATAATGTTACGAAAACATTTTATGCCGAGTACATAATCTGAATGCGCCCCTGTGACCCACCAATCCGGGCTACCTGGCTTTTGCACAAAAATGTCAATACTACTAAATTGTAACATAATTTGATTGTCGGCAATCGTGAATTTGGGGAAACTATAACCAAAAATAAGAATTTATATCAAAAGTTGCTACGTAACTATAGCCAATCAGAAGACGACTAACAATGAAGTTTGGCTTAACTGCATGGCCCTCAGCCAATCACAAACTACCTTCTATGCCGTTTGTCCAATGTAAATAGTAAACAACACACTCCACATGCAAGTATCATGGCGTTGGGCAGAAGTTCTTCAAATGATAAATCTGAGCCGGTTTCAGGCATATTTTTGTGATACATGTTGTAACAACCTAGAGTATGGTTGTGTCATTAAGCGTAAACAGCTTAAAGAAATTTAAGGATGTGCAACTCTGTGGAAAACAACAAATACGAGTCCTCAGTAAGGCTTATTAAGTTTCCGTCGAAGCTGATGAATAGCCTACATATAGGGCCTATAACGAAGGGGATCTCAGGGATGGTGGTGCAAGTAGTTGTAGTAGTCAAAATTGCACCGAATCTGTTTAAAGGTACGAGTGTGGTTACATATAACGTTAAAAATGGTATGGTATGTTTTACTTAATTAAGAAGCACTAAGCGTCTCTCTATCACACCACACACACAGACAGGAAGCCCTGCCTTTTCCTCAAATTGGGTTACTATCGACAGCAAAATAACCACAGAGTATTGTGAATCAAATACGATAATGTTATATTGTAATAAGCATATTGAGACAATAATGTTGGCAATGAATCGACCCAGCATAAACAACTGACCATGAAGACAAACCAAATCAATCCACAATTTTATAGCAACTATTTACTACTGTCTACCAAGAACAATTACTACACAAATTGAATCAATTCAGTCTTTTGGGGTGGGGATGTGCCCTTCAGTGACTGTGCTTATACTAAGTAATTCAGGCTTAATTTGATTTTAATGTCTTCATGAAAAGAATATAACAAAATTATTATATTAATAGTACAGTATGCTTTATCTACATAGGAATCCTTAGACACAACATAACAAAAAATATATTAATTAATGGGTATCAAAACTGACTTAAGCAAATAATATTTATCAACACTTTGATGTCCAGTTAAACATCACCACCTGCCTTTAATATTGTATTATACTTATACTACTTATTTTTCTTTTTTTTTTTTTTTTTTGGAAAACAACATTTGATTAAAAAGAAACAATTTAAATACATATTTGATCATTAAAACCATCACAGTAGCATTGATAAGCTCTTTCAATTAGTTTGTTTAATTAATTTTCATAGACCACAGGATCAAGTGAATGGAAGTTGATGAACCACAGCCAAAGCAAATGCTCATTCTGCATCACCTGAAAGCTGAAGTCAAGAATTAAAGAAGTGCTTCCTTGTCGAAGTCATGTTCTCCCGTGTATTTTTTTTTTGTAAAAAACAATAATATATTAAGTACTTTTAATAGAGCAAAAACCATTGAAACATTGAGTGGTGGAATTGCTTGAGGCTGCTATTGCAAATCAGGATGAAGCCTTGTCACTACATGAGGGATAAGGATCTGGTGGCAATTCAGGCCATATTATAGGCCATGGAAAGAAACATGAATTGATTGAACGTACTGTAGTCCTGTCAGATTGGAACTGTATACTGTTTGTATGAATGTTGTTATCTACAGTATTTGATATGACATCATACCATACACTGTGTTAAGAAATATTACCAGATATTATTAAGGTTTTTGCTTGTATGTACATTTATCAACAACACATTTATTTTCTTTATAAAAATTTGCATTGACTTTTTGAATTGCATTGTATTGTATTTTCCAATGCAAAATGAAAAGAAGAAAATAACAGAACAGTACTTGCTGATAAATGATAATGAATACAGCAAAACTTTCATTATTTCTAGTTTCTTTTAAATTGTTTATGCTGGTTGGCTACATTGATAATATT
>NW_022687211.1:85577-90358 GCF_011630105.1 Anneissia japonica | reverse complement strand
TTGATTCAGCTATGTTTAAAGCAGTTCTGTGTAGGTATATGATGTGCTACAGTGTTTCAATAATATTCATATAAAAGTTCAGATTTTTGTCATAAACTTCTTTCAACCTTGTGTTTACTGTTGTGTAGTTAAATGTATATACCCAGTGAGTGATCAGAGAGATAATGGAAGTGCTGATGGGTTGCAACTGGCTGAACTGAGGTATATTAAAAATTTATTTGTTTCACCTTATTGGAATCATCAATTGCTCTACTTTTATTCATTAATTTAGTCCATATTATCAAGATCTTCAAGCAGTTAAACAAAAATCAACAGGCATGACAAGAAATACTGATTAATGTTATTTATTTACATTGCATGCAAATAAAAACATTTGAAATTTTACATCGGCCTCAATGTGTCCTTATTTTTTTAAGTAATTCAGCCTCTTTTCTGTTATAATGTACATTTTTTTAATTATAGAAAAAAAAAACAAACATGGGCCGATCGAGACTTGAAGTAAATTCCTTATAGAAAAAAAAAAACAAAAAAAAAAAACAAAAAAAAAAGCGATTAAATAGAATCAAAACATATTATATATTTACAGGAATTTCCTGTCTCATTCAAAGTCGATGAACATTACTTCTTGCCATTCCTACTATGCATATGTAGGCCTAGATAAGTAATACAATACATATTCAGCACAGCACGGTCGACTTTGGCTTAAAAAACTACGGTATGACAGTCGACAGAAGACGGGAAATGCAATTTACTACCTCTAAAATCTTACAACTATTACCAATGTATTTTATTTAAAGGCTGGTATACTTATATCATATTAAAATATTCCACTAAAACCTGAGAACTTTCGTCCAAATTGCTACACATTTTCACTTTCCTCGCGACATTGTTTACATTAGTTACCGAGTTTACAAGAACGTTTGTGATTGGCTAATAGCGTCTCACCAATGCTTAACAGATATGGTAAGTGTGCTGTGATTCTGTCTCTTATACACATCTAGCGAAGATAAATTCTCATTTTTGGTTACAGTTTCCCCAAATTTACGATTGCCGACAATTATATTATGTTTCAATAAAATAGTATTGACATTTTTGTGCGAATGCCAAGTAGCGCGGATCGGTGGGTCACAGAATTCGTAAACTAAGCCGATTTTGGAGCCTCAACACACGGTCTATTTTAAACGTTGTGCGAACGTTGTACAAACCGTCTGCAATCGTAATGGGCTTACTTCGAACTATGTTGAGTCGTAGTAAGAGCAAAAATTGCACGTTTGAACCCGCCCTCATCCCGTTCCATGAAATTATCAGAACGGACAGGAACGTTCTTCGAATTAGTTCAGTGTGAAGATGGTATAGCGGTTAAAAAGTCATATGGGGAGCGTACATTAATGGTTGCTGCGCCTAAAATATATAATTTATAAACTCACTTGTTTCGTTTTCTTTTATTCCTTTTTCAATTCCTTGCCAGCTAGCTTTCTTCTAGTTCTATCAGAATTAAAGGCGCCCGAGTGCTAGGATGGCAATACTCAACTGGTGCTGGTCAGGGTACATTTTGACAGATACCTGCTTAGTGACGAGGGCATATCCCCATACTGGGGTTTAGGTGCTGGCCTCTTTCCTTATTTTCCAGTTACATCTGTTTACTTTTTTTCACATAGCGACCCTAGTATTTTGCATGCGCGGTACAAATGTATAACCTTCAACCTTAATTTACAGACATTTTACTACATTATTGTATTTATTGTATTGTATTTAGGCACACTTTATTCAAAAATTGAATACACGGCCACATGGCCCAACAGGTAAAATATAACTGGCACGCAAACCAGAGTCACCATGATAAAATATCTTGAGGAACATGCAACAGAATTTAATCACTTTTTTTCTACATTATTGTAAATACTGTACTGCTAGATTTAAGGATCAATGCAAAATAATACAGGATGGGTGTTACTGAACTTACAGTAAATCTTAATTATAATTGGTAAATTTGTGTACAATTAAAATAGAAACAGGGCGTGCTTCTATCAAGTACCAAGCATTTCATGTTTTATAATTTAACATCGAATAAAGACTTTACATGATTTCCATTAATTTCATATTTAAAGTACTGAGATATACCTAAATGAGCAGTTTCAGTGACAAATACAATGTTGATGCACTTCTTAACTGCTGCCAGCACAAGTCATCCTGGTGCCGGCAACAGTTATCAATTATCTGATCAGAATCCCCTAAATATATACTTATCCTAAATATGGCATATAACAACTCTCTTAGAATGCTTCTTAAAAAAATAGAGATTTTTTGCTAGTATCCTGTTTGTTACTACTGTTGGGTCTTCGTTATTTTTATAAATATTCATCTAAAAATCTAATAATTTTTTTTCATTTTGCGCATTAATACACCTGAAAACAAACTGATATCGTGTGTGGTCGAACTCAAACGAAATGTATCCACATTAGGTAAGAAATGGAATGATCTTTCACATTAGTGAAAGTTTAAGCAATTGAAGGCTTTTCAATAGGCCTATTCTTCAATTTGATGTATTCCTGATGGCAATTTTGTTATTCAAGTTTATATTTACATTTTTATGTAAATACTCTTAACGATATTTTGAGTCTGATGTATAGTTGAAAGAAAGATAAATTCAAATCATTTATAGTAGGTATAGCACTCAAAACAAAAATTAAAGTATATCAGATGCACAAAATTTTAAAGTGGTTATACGGGGGATCATATACAATAGTATAAAATGTATATCCCTTGTCATAATAAGACTGGTATTCATCTTCCATCAGTTCTTCAATATCCTTGAATTAATTATACGTAAAACCTTACCAATATATGTTATTAGTTTTTTACCACTTGGCACCAAACAAATATGTTTAATCTTTTTGCTAACGATATTGTAATTTCCTGTTTTCACAGCTTTTTAAACATGGCGCTTGATCTTTGAGATTAAACCTACCAAATGTGTTGGTTGTTTTAGCCCAAGAAAATTTAAAACTAAAGGAAAAGCTTTCCGATAATACATACTCTGTGATTCATCAATGGCAGAGCGTATCTCTTCTAAAAGAGCATAAGTTGGCACCGGATTATTAAACCAATGACCTGAAAGAAAAAAAAATAAAACATTCCTAATAAGACAAATTTACTGTAAAGCATATGATACATTAAATCAAAATTTAGATATACAAACTAACAATATATATTTGTTACTGAAAATTAACAGGGGGTGAGTTAATAAAATAAAACTGTACAAACACTATTGCGCATGCACAGTGTGTATACCAAGCAGCAAACCCCTCCATAGGGACTGCAATGTATCGCGCTGTTTAATCTAGTATCATTACTCCCTTAAAATGAGCGAACCAACTATACAGCTTTAATTTTCTATCAAAAATGCCTAAATCTATTAATTAACTACCGTATTATTAAATAATGAAAGTAGTTATTCGATGTATAATCAACAAAACTCACCTGGACATTCGTTATTTTCGAGGAGATCATTGATTTCATCCTTAGTCCAGTGAGCTAGCTGCCGAACGTGTTCGGCATGGTCTACCATCCTGTTTACTGCTTCCGCACTTTCCAATGAATTTTTAGAAGATGGGTAAACTTTTCTCCGATTTTAATCATATGTTTCACTCGTTGAACACAAAATCCAATTACATACATATGATCCAGAAATATTCCTTATGCATTTACAGGTAAAGGTTTTTAAAACAGTGAAATATTTACCAATTTCCAAGCTGATTGAAAAATTAACTTTGGCTAACAATAACTTTCCGATAGACACAAGGTATAAACATGCCTGGCATTGCAGGTCAGAGTTCAGGATCTTAGTTTATTGTCTTTGTAATTTCAACCTGTACAACAATTACTAGCAGTGTAAAATGGAAAACAAACCCTTCAAAAGTGAAAATAAAGCAAACCAGACCTTAGGTTTTCTGAGTCGTAATCTTCGCATTGGGAGCCAAAAGGCAAAAGAGACTGCATCCACAACTTTGGTTAGACCAAGGCTAGAATACGCATGCAGTGTGTGTGGGACCCTCATACTCAGAAGGACAAGTTCCTGCTGGAAAAACTTCAGAGAAAGGTTGCAAGCTTGGTGATGAGCAAGCAGGTATAGAACAACAACTAGTGTTGGTAACATGCTAGAGACACTCAAGTGGCCCACACTTGAGTCAAGAAGAGAGAAACAAAGTCTTAAATTATTTTTATAAGTTCCACCATGGCCTTATAACTATAAACACAGCATTTTCCCCATCATTACATGGCACACTAAGAAAAACAAGACGCATGCACAATCTTAGTTATGTTGAAACACATCACAGAAACAGCTACCGCAAGATGTCCTTTCTACCCCGCACAGTCAGGGACTAGAACCTCCTGCCGGAAAATTTGGTGACTGCTAACACTGTTGGTGCCTTTGAGGCCGGTCTGCTAGCCCGTTAAGTCACAAAAAATAAATAAATACTGGAAAAAATATAAATAAATATAATAATAAAATATAAATAAATAAATATATAAAAGCTATATATATACTGTCTCTTATACACATCTAGATGTGTATAAGAGACAGCTGGTATACTTATATCATATTAAAATATTCCACTAAAACCTGAGAACTTTCGTCCAAATTGCTACACATTTTCACTTTCCTCGCGACATTGTTTACATTAGTTACCGAGTTTACAAGAACGTTTGTGATTGGCTAATAGCGTCTCACCAATGCTTAACAGATATGGTAAGTGTGCTGTGATTGGGTACTGCTTTCG
>NW_022687211.1:79464-81609 GCF_011630105.1 Anneissia japonica | reverse complement strand
ATATATATATATACATGACATTACAGTTTTTGTAATGTCACGTATTTCAGTTTCCGCTGTGGGGTGAATATGCACTAAGTGTCTGTTTGGTTCTACAATGTGTATTACTGGAGGGAATTTTACTATCAAGAGACTATCTTACATTCGTCAGTTATCAAGGTAACAGCCTAAAATTACCTGACACTTGAGTCTGAAATTTGAAAGAATGAATAAGCCAAATGATTTATGGATTAAAGGTAAACGTTCCAAATAATATTGAGCCTTAAAAGGTTTGGTTTTAAATAAGAGTTTCCAGAAATTTTCTTTAACCTTACGATTTTGGCATTACGGTTTATTTCAATAACTCTGAAATTTGCAATTGAGTGACCAGCTGAATTGTGTTCGGCTACTTGGTAAATCAAGCTTAATTGTTTTGATGGCTGATCTATGTTGTGTCATTCTCATACGAAGATGTGTTCTTTGTTTAGCTGACATACCGTTTACCATAAATATTACAAATATATAAGGTAAATAATTTTAAAGCAATTAATTAATTGCCTCATCCTGTATATGTGGTTAGTTTGGTTGGGTATGAACGATTGTGTAGAATCTAGCAGAGACAACATTTAGCCTTATGAGCCACACATTACGGTTGTCGCAAGAGTTAATAATAATTAGCCTCTTGAATTTAAATCTTGAAAAACAAACCTAATAATGTTCAGTTGCCTGAAGGACGGGCAAAACGTTTGTGAATTAATATTAGTCCCCTAATGACACATTTTAGTAATAAAAAAAAGTAGAGGTGGTTTGCTAACTTATTACCTTGCACAATCCAGATGTATATATTGACATTTCTTGATTACTGAATGTTATCAGAATTTTTAATAACGAACGAGACTATCATAAACGAAAGTCAATAAAAGAATGTCTTATAAGGTTTTTCAACGAAAAGCTTTTATTCACACACCTGTTTAATTTAACAATGATTTTTACATGCAGCAAAGAAAAGAAGCCTGGCTTGAAAAGAAGATTTCAAGCCAGGCTCGAAATTCTGAGTTGGTTACACTTTACCTGAATTTTTAGTTGGATTGACCTCCAAATTAGGAAAGTCGAAACAGGAAGTTAGAGCGCAAAATACCGGCCCCGCGAGCGAATCCAGATGATCTAGGCCTAGGCTCAGGCTCGGATGTAATGGCGATGCTAAATTTATGATTGATAAGTGCATTTATAAATGACAACTGATGATTGCCGCGGGTTTTTCATTCAAGAACTTCTAAACGCAACGGCATCATCGACTGTGATTGGTCGACAGCCGACGAGGAAATGTCAATCCCGGTTACACCAGGGTCAATCCAGGATCAATCTGGGTACTGAGCCGGGATCGAGATAGGTAGATTGAGATCGAGGTCACGCCAGGCGCGAGTCGATCCAGGTGCGGTCACATTACGAAAATCTCACCCGCGGTGAGTCAAGCCAGGCTTGAAACTCTAGTGTGACCGTAGCTTTAGAGTGTTTAACATTTTCAGTTTAATATCGGAATCTAGACTTCAATAAACGTTTTTATTCAATGGTTTTAAGGATCATCTGTTTAAATACAGTAACATTTATTTATTGACATTTAATATCATACACTATTTACAGATGATGATGAGGATGATAATTACAATTTAATTAAGTGATATTTAATATCATACGCTATTTACTTAAAGTCAAGGTTATGTGTATAAAAAAAAAACTGTGCAATAAACTCGACCGCAGTTAAATAATACATGTTTGTTCTCTATCTATAAAAAACAATCCTCTTATATATAAAAGAAATGTACCTAACGCTTCTTCTCATTAGATCTTACCCTTCCTGAGTAATAGAGTTACAATAATCTACTACGAATTTGTCAAAAAGTCAGAATGTTTCTTCGTTTTACATTCATCTTATTGTTTGTAATGACGGTTTCACAAGCCAGTAAGTATACCATTAGTATATTTAAATTTTCTTGTGTTATATATTTTCTTTATATATTAGTTTTCAAATAAATTCGCCAGCAGTTAAAGTAGAAAAGTTTGCATTATTATATATGAAACAAATTACTCTTCTTTATTATAAAAAGAAATGTACCTAACGTCATTTCTAACTAGATCTTACCCTTCCTGCGTAATAATATATATATA
>NW_022687211.1:65373-78880 GCF_011630105.1 Anneissia japonica | reverse complement strand
TGGAGTGAAGTTGTTAGCTTAGTTGCTCAGATGCTTCCTTACAAATCCCCACGTTCTTGCTTCAATTCCCGTCAGTGTTGCAGAAGTTTCTTATCTCACGACCAATGCACTCCTCCACCCTCCCTAAATTTCATATTGACATTTAGTTTGTGTAAACTATTGTGAGTGTATGCAACCTCACAAATAACTGATGATAATAATAGTTTTGAATTCATCTTTGCTTTTTCATTTATCTTTTACCTTTATTGTTTTACTTTATATTTGTTTTAATGGTATTTTTTGCACTTCATATTTTCAAAATCAGGCTTTGGTATGAAAGTAACTCTAGTTGGCTATTACCGCATTGCAATTATTACTCGTGCTGTTTCGTTATACATTTTCACTGGAAATTTAACATCATGTTTTTATTTTGGCAAGCTTACTTAATATTATTTATATTAATTATTATAATTATATTTTGTTTTATCGTTATTATAACATTTACAAATACAATACTAAAATAAATTAAAGAAAGGTTCTTTATATATATATTTTTTTTTTACATAGCTGATTGTAATCGACGTTGTTTTAATCGTGGAACTTGCATTGCTGTAGGGGGTTTGGCTATGTGCGATTGTAGAGGAACTGGCTATAGAGGCAGGTTGTGTAAGACTGTAGACCCAATCAATAAAAGAGGTAAATAACTACAAATATTTAGGAGTCTATATTTCATCAAATTCAAGCGAAAATTCAAACTATATCACTGAAAAGGGAAACCAACTTATCGCTTATATTATCTATAACTGTGTGTACTATGATGAAATAATACTGTTGGTAGTCCGTAGGCTATTGTCTTTGATCTGGCTTTCGTTCGCCCACAATTTTACACAACTAAATTATCGTTATTCGTTGTATCTGAACATAGATAAATCATGGCGAAGATTCTTATTAATTAACAAAATAATTATAATTTGGATTACGATTCCATTATTTCCATAGAACCATGTACACCTTCGTGGAAAATTTTGTGTTGATGTCAAGTCTGAAAATACCGGTATGCTATTTTGTCGTCGAGAAAAATTACCAATTGATACATAGAGCTGCTAAAGCTCGTAGCAGAGTCACATTGTATTTGGATCTTTTCATCTTGTGCCATCAACATAAGAACCAATTATTGTTATCACATTATATTTTGTACAAAGTTCTTAATTCTCAATAGACTGATATTTTTGTTTAGGTTATATCTATAAACAGAAGCCCTCGCCATATCCTCGGTGTTATAACCTTTCAAAGAAAACCCAGTAGGCCATTTGATAGATGAGTTAGTGTTGTTAAAATACTCAACAAGGTTTATTCTTACGACAACATTTTAGATCACATATTACAAATTCAATGTTTTATGTTTTATTGTTCATGGAGTAGGCCTATATACTGTCGTGTTAAAATATCTTTACTGTAAATTACAGAATGTACACAATATGTGTGAATAAAGTTTTATTGGTGAAAAATGTTACTATTATGATTGCTATTATTATATAATTATGTGAACGTTAGTTATTTCTTTAGTAACGTAATGTCAGACATGCAGTGGTAAAATCATGTTTTTATGTTTTACAAAGCATGCTTCATGGACAGGTTTTGATAACCGTTTCACATCATTTTTTTCATATTAACATCAACATATTTAGAAACAACTCAATTTATATGAAACAGTAATAGTGTGAATTGTTATAGGGAAATATTGTGTACTTCTCTCAATTATGTTCCTTGGGCAACAGTTTTCTTTGCATTAAAATTAGCATAATTTGCAATCGGTAGGCCTAAAATACAACATATTTTGGTCAATGTTTGTAGCGTTTTGTGATGTATTTTAATGTTTTTTTTTGTTTTTTTTTGGTACAATTGAGGCAACTTGATTTTTTGATTCAAACAAGGTATCCATTCGTAGAAAGCATATGAAGATAAGCCTATCTGAGAGTGACTGTAAGGTGGTCGAGACAGAACAATGCTAAATTAACCAAGCATCAATATAATCTCTTTATTTTCTTGCATGATGATGTAGATTTTCGACAAAAAGTTGTCATTGTTTGTTATGAATAGACCATCTGAAATTTCATATAAAAAGAAACTTGTGCGTATGGTTTATAGTGTTGTTGAACTGACAGGAGTAGGCCTAGGGGGAGCAACCTTGTGCTAAAGTTTTCTATTTTCAGATCCAAGTAGTTGGAGTGTTCCATAAAATCCTGTCTCTTATACACATCTAGATGTGTATAAGAGACAGCTGTAAGGTGGTCGAGAAAGAACATACCCATATTAATTCTTAGGTCACATATTTTTTGCAACGAAACAATCAAATTTAATCGGCTCATATTTACTGCAGCGAAGTTACCTTCAGAAGCCTTTGTTATCGTTTAGACTCGCTCATTTTATAAGGGGTAATTAACACGCATACCTTTGTTTTGTATGCATTGTTTAAGTCTTAAATATTATTATTAAGAGTAGTACTGTACTAGTTTAACAATCTTACAATTTAGGTTTTAATGGTCATTCATATTTTACGACGCACTTTTCCTAGCCAGCCTGAATCCGGCTATCCCAGACCTGATCGATAATGGTACGTTCCTGCTTCTTACCAACTGGCAGAGAAACCTCTACAACCGTATGTTTTAGATCATTATGTGCCTTTAAATTTACATCAAGTCAAACAATAACACTCCGTAAATGTTGACAACATAATTACTTAATGATTATGTAGAAGGTGGAAATGACATACGGTACTGTACTAAAAGGAAATTGGCGGAATTTAAAAAAAAAAAAAAAACACAGTACAACGCAGATTCATTAACATTGGCGGAAGGCTATACCAAAGCTTTGAAATTTCGGCTGGCATAATGCCTAGACATAATTGTTCATTCAAATTTTCAATTTTATTCAAATTTGAAATTAGCGTTTTGACGATGAATTTTTTCATCCAATGAGAATATATTTTATATGAGAAGAATTTATGAATATTCAGCTCTCATTTTACCGGGGAACAACAAGATAATTGATTGGTAAACAGCCGAAATGGCAACGAAGTCGCTAAAAAGAGTTAAAAATGCAGCCTCTACGCGGTGTGCGGTCAGCATAGCACCAATCGAAGAGTGAAAAATTACGGTGACTTTTTTAAGCAACGCAATTAATACAATTGAAACAAATACTAAAGCAATCAGAAAAGAATTGCCTTTTAAATACCAAAGGGAACACAAAAATCCGAATCTGAGATACGACGGTAGAAATCGAATAATGACCCAAAAACAGCTTATGTCGGTGCGCAATACAGCGTAAAACACTACTTTGCTAGGCTATTCTCGCTCTTAAACGAAAAATGTTGCAAGAAGAATCCCTATGTCGACATTAGATTGACAAAAGATTGAAATATATTAAATATAGACACAACGCATACACAGGCCTAGTTCTAGAGTTCAGTTAAAATATGTAATTATGTATCGAAATAATATATTAATATATATTGTAACGACATTACCTCCTCTGTTGTACCAGCTCTTTTTGGGCAAAAGGTTTAATTAATGGGACAGCCCTGAATTACTTGGTGATTGGTCCATTAGTCTGATATTCACATGCAGTTGAAACAAACATATATTGTATGTATGTGTATATATATTGAAAAAAATTGATTCATATCAGTTTGCCTACCAAACTAAAAAATCAGTCGATGCTGCTGTTCTGAATTTAGTACAATTAATACAACATACTGACCGAGCCGGAAACTAAGCACGAGTAATGTTTGCGGACTTCAGAAGAAATATGGTTTTCATTTTAAATATAAAATCACATTTACATTTATTTACCTAAAATCTTCCGAATTGTTGAAGCCTAACGATCCTAGACAATCACAAACTGGTAGAAATTGGGTATGCGTGCCTCTATAATAATTTCATTTCATTTAATTTTATTCATATATCAACATAGTAGCAATGGTACAAAGCTGAATTGCATGACATTTACAGTACGATTTTCGAATATTAAAATTATAAACACACTAGGATAAAGTTACAAATAAGGCTTAAACAATGACAATGCTTACAAAATTAAGGATTAAAGCTATTTAGAATAAATAATAAAATGACATATGCCTAAAAGATAACTTATAATAGGCCTACATAGAATTTAAAAAGTTAAATTAAAATAATTAAAAAAGTTCAATATAAAATGTAGATTATTTCGTTAAAATGTGAAAATGACTAATGCTAAAATCTGAACTAGTAAAATAAAATAACGTCGGCATCTCTCAATAGACCAAATTAGCGATCTACGCTGTTCAGCTATAGTGGGTATTCGAGCCAAATCAAAAGCAAGAAGATAGGCGATTTACACAGTAATTTAAGAAAATAGACTTTATTAAAACGTCTCATACACGCTTTGTGTCTAAAGTTGACCGTGATTTAAATTAACAGGAACTGCATTGTTACATGTTTATGAATGTAACGTCATCTTTTCTCTAGATTGTGTATGCCAAATGTGAAATATAACGAGAATAAATCGTACTATTTTGGAAATAAAACGTACATTGGTCGTGTCTGCCTGTGTTACACCACGACGACGGCAGCAGCCGTGTATTCACTCACAGTGAATCACGGCGTCGCACAGTGGGCCAGGGCGAAATCAAAGTGTGCCAAAAGTCCATTTTGGTGACTATGGCTTTTACACTTTTTTTCACATGATTGAAGATGGATATACCCTGGTGAATCTATCCTGAAAATATTTTACATTTAAACGAATTTTAAGGGTAGTATTTTTCAACAAATGTCGGAAATTTCTCTATAAATATTTCAAATGCTATAATTGACTACATTATATCTAAACACGTTTTTTTTTTCTTACAGAAAATTCGGAATTACTTCAAAATGCACAGGTTTCTTGTATATAAATTGGGGAACACAAATGTATGTTTTAGTTTAAATTTGAAGTTTGCATCAATAATAAATCGTTGTTTAAACGACAGAAAAAATATTTAAAAATCTATTTTTAGAAAAGTAGGAGAGAAAGTTTAGATTCATGTGGATTCATGCTTTAATTTTTACATCACCATCTTCAGTATAGCCTTAACTTTATGATGGTACCAAATTTAGCTGCTACTTTTTGCAACTTTGCGAGCTAGACGCACTTTTATCAGTCTTGTTTTCGAACATTTGAGACACAATTTAATTAGAGCAAACCGCAAATCAGAGTGATGTACACGCGTCTATTCAACCAGTTCATGCAAAGCGTGGGAAAAGCACTTCAAAAATTGACAAACTGCTCGTGATTTAACAGTAGCAAATCTTCTAATATTTTGTTGCTGTTTTGAATACTTTATTAAATTTTGAGCAGTATAATAATCCAAATATCATATATCATAATGAAGATGATATCTACAAGCAGGCCTATATCTAGGCGTCAATTGTTTTTAACTTTATTCAAACACATCCAAGACTTTGAAAAGCTTCCTGTTTCAACTTAAGGAGAGGTGAGCTACTACGCGAGTACTAACGACCTTCCCAGCAAACAATAATACGTTATGCTAACGTGACAATAACGTTACAGTTTGGTTTTAAAAACTTTATTTTGTAGAACCATAAATACATACTGAACATAATTTCACAACGTTTGCACGTTCCTACAACGTTGTGTAAACGTTATTTTGTGACATACCTAACCACAATATTCGCCAAGAACGTTATAAGAACGTAAACACGTGTTTGCCGGGTTTCTAAAGAAAATAACTCGTGGCTTGACAACAGGATTCCATTTTCTGATGAAGTTATTAATGTTTTGACACAGAACAGAGATATTCTTTCCACACCAGCAGAAAACCCACAAGAGACTTAAAACAGACCCAAACCGGGACGTCCTATCGAAGTATGGGGAGATCTTTTCAGAGAGTTCGCACAAGGGTAAAGTACAAGAGATGTTGAAATGTACGCACTGAACCTTTTTATGCAGCATTGCAAGGGGCATTCAAGAAGAATCGATTTTAGAGTCTACTAATATGTAGAAAATACATACAAATTTTATTTCTCCCTGACGAATTGTAGTTTATCTCCCCAACGCCGGGGTGGGGGAGGGGGAAGCTTTCCTCGACGGGGACCTCTCCTCGACGGGGACCTTGCCCCATTCCCCCTGCTGGCGTCACCCCTAAGGCGCAAACCGGAATCGTTCACGACAGATGAAACATTGTCCATCTTTGTAGCTCCATAGTAAAATGAGACTCCTCCTTACACCAAAATAAAGAGTAGCAAAAAAGCATTGCTATCCTGGTGGTACAGTATACCTGTCAAAGAGGACAGCAAAAGTTCCTCTCCAAAGCCTCCTTGTTCACATAGCACTGAGAATTATCAAAAAAACATAAAACGACCATTATCGATACTTTTACAATATAGGCCTAATACGATTGGGGACGGGATTATATGACAATATATGATTATCATTATCATGACATTGGTGTAGGCAATGTCTGATAATTCCATGGAATCTTAGATGCAAACACATTTTACATTTAAAAAAAATGTAAAATTAGGTTGTCTGGAATTATTATGAATTTTGATTTATATTCACTGTAAGATTAACAATAGAAATTTTAATGTTGGCCTATGTCACTTTTGGCCCCGTCCAATCAGAAAAATGTATTTTGATAACGTCATGGAAAATACAAAAAGTTTTCCACAGAAGTTCTTTTGTCCCAAACCTCCTTAAACATTTCAAAATTAATTTGTAATTTCACTGTTCCCTGGTATTACAATGAAAACTGACATCGTCCAATCAGAAAACAGTACAAAAATGACGTCACATAGATTTGAAAATGCGTTTATTGAATTCTACGGGTATGAAAACCTCTAGATAAGTCTTGTATTCGCTTAGATTAGCTTCTGTAATGAGTAATTAATTTTGGCACGCATTGACTTCAATCTGGCCCACTGTGCGTCGGTCGAAGAATGTGCTTGTTGCAAAACTCATGAAATGTGTTGTACTTACAGATTTCAAGGAGAGCTAAATTATTCAAAATTATTGAATAATGTTCCTAAATTCACACCAATAACTTTGACAGACTGCACGGAGCTGAACGTTTACAGTTAGGCCTCACTCAATCATCACATCCAGCCATGTCGCGTTGTCGTGCAACAAGTGTCATGGGCCGAGGCCTAGCTTGTAATAACTCTACGTACATTTAACTTAATTTTACATGAAAATCAAATCAAACGTCTTCTGATGTAGACCGTGGGTTGAGGCTCCAAAATCGGCTTAGTTTACGAATTCTGTGACCCACCGATCCGCGCTACTTGGCATTCGCACAAAAATTTCAATACTATTTTATTGAAACATAATATAATTGTCAGCAATCGTAAATTTGAAGAAACTGTGACCAAAAATGAGAATTTATCTTCGAAAAATTAATGTCGTTCACGAAAGCAGTACCCAATCACAGCACACTTACCATACCTGTTAAGCATTGATGAGACGCTATTAGCCAATCACAAACGTTCTTGTAAACTCGGTAACTAATGTAAACAATGTCGCGAGGAAAGTGACAATGTGTAGCAATTTGCACGAAAGTTCTCCGGTTTTAGTGGAATATTTCAATATAATATAAGTATACCAGCCTTTAAATAAAATACATTGGTAATAGTTGTAAGATTTTAGAGGTAGTAAATTGCATTTCCCGTCTTCTGTCGACTGTCATACCGTAGTTTTTTAAGCCAAAGTCGACCGTGCTGTACTGAATGTGTATTGTATCTAGGCCTACATATGCATAGTAAGAAGGGCAAGAAGTAATGTTCATTGACTTTGAATGAGACAGGAAATTCCTGTAAATATATAATATATTTTGATTCTATTTAGAATCACTTTTTTTTTTTTTTTGTCATATCAAATAGATTACAACAACAACATACAACAACAACATTCATACAAACAGTATACAGTTCCAATCTGATAGGACTACAGTACTTTCAATTGATTCATGTTTCTATCCATGGCCTATAATATGGCCTGAATTGCAACCAGATCCTTATCCCTCATGTAGTGACAAGGCTTCATCCTGATTTGCAATAGCAGCCTCAAGTAATTCCATCAATATTTCACATCTTACTAATTTCACAATGGTTTTTGCTCTATTAAAAACACTTAATATATTATTGTCTTTTTACAAAAAAATACAAGGGAGAACATGATTTCGACCAAGAAGCACTTCTGTAATTCTTGTCTTCAGCTTTCAGGTGATGCAGAATGAGCATTTGCTTTGGCTGTGGTTCATCAACTTCCATTCACTTAATTCTGTGGTCTGTGAAAATTAAAAAAAAAAGAAAGAAAAAAATAAGTAGTATCAGTATAATACAATATTAAATGCAGGTGGTGATGTTCAATTGAACATCAAAGTGTTAATAAATATTATTTGCTTAAGTCAGTTTTGATACCTATTAATTAATATATTTTTTGTTATGTTGTCTAAGGATTCCTATGTAGATAAAGCATACTGTAGGCCTACTATTAATATAATAATTTTGTTATATTCTTTTCATGAAGACATTAAAATCAAATTAAGTCTGAATTACTTAGTCTAAGCACAGTCACCAAAGGGCACATCCCCCACCCCAAAAAACTTAATTGATTCCATTTGTGTAGTAATTGTTCTTGGTAGACAGTAGTAAATAGTTGCTATATAATTGTTGATGGCTATTCTTGATTTGTCTTCATGGCCAGTTGTTTATGCTGGGTTGATTCATTGCCAACATTATTGTCTCAATATGCTTATTACAATAGAACATCATCGTATTTGATTCACAATACAGTACTCTGTGGTTATTTTGCTGTCGATAGTACCCCAGTTTGAGGAAAAAGCAGGGCTTCCTGTCTGCGTGTGTGGTGTGATAGAGAGACGCTTAGTGCTTCTCAATTAAGTAAAACATACCATACCATTTTTAACGTTATATGTAACCACACACGTGCCTTTAAACAGATTCGGTGCAATTTTGACTACTACTACTTGCACCACCATCCCTGACTATCCCCTTCGTTATATATAGGCTATTCATCAGCTACGACGGAAACTTAATAGGCCTTACTGAGGACTCGTATTTGTTGTTTTCCACAGAGTTGCACATCCTTAAATTTCTTTAAGCTGTTTACGCTTAATGACACAATATGCATACTCTAGGTTCTTACAAAATGTATCACAAAAATATGCCTGAAACCGGCTCAGATTTATCATTTGAAGAACTTCTGTCCAACGCCATACTTGCAAGTGGAGTGACGTGTTGTTTACTATTTACATTGGACAAACGGCATAGAAGGTAGTTTGTGATTGGCTGAGGGCCTTGCAGCTAAGCCAAACTTCATTGTTAGTCGTCTTCTGATTGGCTATAGTTACGTAGCAACTTTTGATATAAATTCTCATTTTTGGTTACAGTTTCCCCAAATTCACGATTGCCGACAATCAAATTATGTTACAATTTAATAGTATTGACATTTTTGTGCAAAAGCCAGGTAGCCCGGATTGGTGGGTCACAGAGTTGAACGTTTTCGATCCTCAATCCACTTTCCAATGGTTCTATGAACCTTCCTTAAACTACCACTGTTTTAAAAAGTATCTTACATGCGTACTTTGGTTTTGTTTTGCTTGTTTTCCTGGACCATACAAAAACTCGCAACGTTATAGAATAGGACTTTTTGGCCCTGTTTAGAATTTTATACCCACTCAGCCAAATTATGATGACGTCATCTTTCGTCGCTAATTCGGTCTATTACTACTAAATTTTACTGTGAGTTCAAGCTCTTAATTAGAAATGGATTGGATGAGTTCTGATATCTGTTGGTTTTACATTTGATATTTCCGTATTGATTAAGATTTCTTAATGACATAGTGTGCGTTGGTGAATGCACTGGAAACCAGGTAGCATAACGGTCAGATTTTACACATTTTTGGGCAAACGATGAGCACAAGTACACCCTCCTATCGTTGGCGGTTGTTAGTCCAGAGGACGACAAAGTTTGTTCATACCAACCATATATATGATATATGAGCAGGATTTTGGACTTTCTCCAGCCGCTCACTTTCACCAGCAGTTAAGCTGCCGTGCCACACTGGAGTGGCATACTCAAGTATAAGCCTAACGCTAACGTAACCCTTATATACGTCTATTAGGTCGTCTACGGCTACTTCTTCTTCTTCTTTCTTTAGGCGATTTATCATAAAGAATCTACGGCTATTTTTTGAGACCATATCGTCCACCTGGTAACTGTAGTCGGACCACTTCTCAAGCTGTCTCTTATACACATCTTCCTTATCCCTCATGTAGTGACNNNNTCTGCGAATAGCTATTATAGTATGATCAATACAATCAAATGCCTTGCTAAAATCCGTTACAACCAGAGTACCTACTGTACTCTGGTTCGTCTGTACCTTTATATAGTACATCAAAAAGTTCGATCAGACAGTGGCTAGTAGATGAACCTTTAATATTTCCGTATTGATGACGGTGTTGATAGCCTTTACAATGTCATTAATTAGGGCCCATATTCTATTCCATGCCTCTGTCATCATAATAAAACAAAATAGACCTAGCCGCATAATTTCTCTTAAAAGTTGATATAATATCACCTATAATCTTAAAGTAATATTATATAATAATAATAATAAGTGTGTTTTTTTCAATAAATACTTTAGTTAAGTTGATTCTTTCATGAAAAATGCAGTTAAGTGTGTATTTCGTGTCTTTCGTATATGTGATTGACTCAGATGTCATGAAAAAACATTAAATCTGACATATCTCATAATTAGGGTATTATTTAGAAAACGAGTTCTACAAAATATACAGTACCTATAAAACGTATAAAATTGTGTGAAAATAATAATTCAATTATTTACGAAATGAAGAAAGCGAAGACAATAACACGTTTTGTTGATTATCTCAGAACATTGCTAAATGCAGTTGTGGTTTTTTCATGACAGGGCAGTATCTTGGATAGACAGGCTATACACCAGGGGTGGGCATAAAAATCGGTCGGAGAGCCAAAGTGAATTTTCGATTTAACACCGAGGGCCGCACCCAAACTTTTACACCACTTTATCCTAAGTTTTAATGATCGGTTTCAGGCCGTGAAAAACAAGGTGTTTTCTAGCCAATTTTGCTTGGCTGGCGGCATACACACGAAGGGTTTTTAATTTCTATTCGGGGGGGGGAGGGGCAAAAACAATCGCCGTCGGGCCGCATGCGGCCGCGGGCCGCACTTTCTCCAGTCCTGTGCTATAAACCCAGGGGAGAACATAAAATTGCCTCCCTTTCCACTAAGACAAAATGGGTATGAGATAATCAGGGGATTGGTAAAGCTTGAAAAAGAAATTTAAAATGACAGCATGTAATGACAATGTATAAATGAGAGCCTTAGGGTTAAGGCCCATACACTATGCAAGTCCAGCTCTATTTGTATGTGAGACCAATGTAGACAGCGTTCCTCCAAACACATCTATTTTCTGCAATAAAATGGGAGATATATGTTCTTCTTAAATCAGTATATTACTAGCAAAACAAAAGAGAATAAATTAGGCCATGTGCTGGAGGGGGGTCACCGTGCACCCCCCCCCCCCCCCCCCCCCCCACCACAATTAAACTTCCTTGATATCATTTTTTTGCTACGGGCATATACAACAAACAAATTGATGTTAACAAGAAAAATATAGGGATGCATTGTATGTACTCGCGTCATTTCTAATGGTCGTTAGTGTTTTATGCTCAATACTTTTTTTTTGGAGGAGGGGCAACATTTATGCCCATAAACTGTGATTTAAAAATCCCATCAATATTATTTTGGTAGCATATATGTTTCTTAATCATAATTAATTCGACAATTATTAACGTCACTAGAGGTCAAAAGGTCATCGCCCTTTCTCTAAAATGTCATTTTTTATATAAAATATCGATATACTTCATCAGTGTCATATGTCTAATTTTGGATGTATTTGATACAAATTGTGTTTTTCTTGTAGTTATTGACATGTGGAATACAAAAATTGAGGTTAACAAGAAAAACATTAAAATGCATTATGCACTATTGTCAATGTTTTTTGATCCGAGAAATTTGTAATCAACAACAGTTTTTGGGGTAGGGGGTAACATTTATGGTCATAACTCTTGATTTATTCAAAGGATTTGTATGATATTGGTATCAACATTTAGCCTATAGATTGGTCAGACATTCAAATTGAAAACAATTTGAAACAAGCAGAAATTGACGTAGCTAGAGGTCAAAAGGTCATTGACCTCCACAGAAAAGTTGTAAATTTATTCCCAATTCACTCACAAATGTTTACAAATCTACAGTTGTGAGTAGATTTGAGACCAATTAGTATTTTCTATTATAAATAGGCATATGGAATATATAAAAAATGATACTAACAAGAAAAATGCATAAACTGATTAAATGTACTACTGTCATTGTGTTATAATCCTAGAAATCTGTAATCAACAAAAGTTATTGGTGTAGGGGTAACATTTATGCTCATAACTCTTGATTTAGTTACTGGATTTGTATGATGTTAGTATCAACATTTAGCCTATAGATTGGTCAGCCATTCAAATTGAAAAAAAAATGAAACAGGCAGAAATCGACGTAGATAGAGGTCAAAATATCATTGACCTTCACAGAAAAGTTGTAAATTTATTCCCAATTCACTCACAAACGTTTACAAATCTACAGTTGTGAGTAGATTTGATACCAATTAGTATTTTCTATTACAAAAAAGCATATGGAATATAAAAAATGATATTAACAAGAAGAATATATAAATTGATAATGTACTACTGTCATTGTTGATTACTTGTGTATCAATGTCGATGTTTGGGGTAAGGATTAACATTTAAGTTCATAACTCATGATATATTGGATAGATTTGCATGATGTTGGTGTTAACAACATGTAGCATGTGGATTTTCCAACCATTCAAATTTAAAACGTGTGCAGAAATTGACATATCTAAAGGTCAAAAGGTCATTGACCTCTGTAGAAAATTGCAAATTCTTCCCAAAATTATGGCAGATATTCTTTATGACTATATAATGAAAATATAAAGTGGTGAAAGTTATGTTAAAAGTTTCCCACAAGAATAAAATAAACAAGCGGTACTGGATAAAGACAACTTGGTTTCTTGCTTCAAGCAAGGTATACATTCATAGAAGTCTTATGAAGATAAGCCTATCCAAGTGATGAACCTAAAAGGCTCAGGGACCAGGACATACTGTACATTCGACTTTAGATTGACAAAGATTGAAATATGTTAAATACAGACACGATATATACATAGGCCTAGGTCTAGCATCCAGTTAAATATGTAATTATATATCAACATTGTATATGAACTTATATATATATATACATATATATATATATATATATGTTTATATATATATATATATGTGTATATGCGTGTGTATGTATATATATATATATATATATATATATATATATATATATATATATATATATATATTAGCAA
>NW_022687211.1:46511-65203 GCF_011630105.1 Anneissia japonica | reverse complement strand
ATATATATATATGCAGTATATATTAATTAATGGGCTTCAAAACGCCATTGATAAGCTTTCTCTGAAATGCAACAAATAGAAACTATGAAGGGTCAAACATTGTTTCATTTATTCATATCTCAAACACAAACGAAAACAAAAACATTGCAAAGAAATTACATTAAAGTACAAATCGTGATAAACAAAAAATAGATGAATGAAAAAATTAAGTATTGAAAAGAATTATAACTAAAATTGAAATTAACCTACCCGTGCTGTTATTCTAAAGAAATTACCTTATTCATGTTGAATAATACAATATACCTTAAATTTGTCACTAATTTGAACTTTAAATTGTTAGTTCCATTGCAAAATTCACTCAGTTCAGTACACATACATTTTCTAGCTTTAGTTTTCTTTTTGTTAAAATGTGTTAGCGTAAATCGATTGACACATAATGTTAGTTGTCTGTTCGCTCTTAGATAAGGTAAAATACACGCAAAAATCTAAAAATTGTAACAAGCAGTTAACTAGAGTATTCAATATTTTAAGGATGTTAATGCTTATAAAACATACCCATATAATAATACTTTATCTTACAATGAGATTTTACATTTGCCGTTGACATGTTATAACAATTTGAGGTAAATGTGTTTAAATTGTGGGTGAATTTTGTTACTTTTGTCGTTGTTTCATGGTGGTTGACATTATTATATCATCGGTGTTTATTTTAAAATTTGTAAGTACAAATGTTTTTACATGTGTGGTTATTTTTACATGTGTGGTTGATTTTATCCGATAAGGCTTTTTCCACCACAAAAACCGTAGTTTGCATGACGTTACAACCGATTTATCGGTCATTCGACTTGCAAACATCAGGAAGTTGCAATTAACTAAGAGTGAAAGTATAATATATCATTATTAATGTATCTATGAAGTAGCAAACAGCTGATAAACTTTTAAAAAAATCGTATCATTATTCTTAAATAGGCCTACACTTTCATTTTCAGAAATTAAACTGAAACATTTAGCCTTAATAGTATGCTGGCTTTATTTTCGACTTAACAGTAGCCCTATATTATTAGTCAATTATATCAGAATTTTTCTTTTATGTCAGCTGCTGACAAATACTACCGGAGTAGTCGAAACTTTCGATGCATTAAGTTATAGTTTCATTTCATTGTTTTATTTAGTCATTATCTTATGTTTCTATTGTCAAAGTTGTAATTCGTAATATGACGATTTAGTACCATTATTAAGAAAACTTTTAATATTTCAATTCTTTTCTTAGTTTCTAATGTCTGTCCATGTATTTATCGCATATCCAAACTCTTACCTAAATGCAATATTTAGGCTTGTTTTAAACGTATTAAAACCCTAGTTGACAAAATTTGCGATCCATATACTTTTTTTCACTAACTAAATAACCATCCTTTCTAGATCCAATGGCACTTTTCCGTGAACTCTACGACTTACTCATTTAAAGGGGACTGCAGAGCCCACAAATGTAAAAATCGGCCACAAATTTAAAAATAACCACTAATATAAAACATTATTTTTTTTATACATCGGTATACTTTAGGCAATGAACTTTTTTACATTTGCGGTTGATATACAAGGTATTTAATGGGAATTCTTCACAGTTGTAGGCGAAAAGTTCTTTTTTTCTGTTTGCTTGTTTGTTTGTTTGGTTTTTTTTTCCCTTTTCTGGTAAAGCCACATTTATTCAATAATATAATACATAATACCAATGGTTTTCAAAAAAACAAATCAACTCAGCAAATTCATATTCAAAATAAAAAGAAATCAATAGGCCTATATATTAGACCTCTTTTAAGTTTCTTTAAGATTATCATTTCATAACAGCACAATTTTTACAATCAAATTTCACTCCTTTCATTTCCTTACTAACAATTTATTTTATAAACTTTTGATATTTGTTTATTTTTTTTTCATTTTTTTGTAAATTAATTTTTTTTTCTATTTTGTGTTGGAAACCCACCTTTATACATACAAATTATACCATTTTCCCTCTTCTCCCTACCTTTTAAAGTGAGCAAGTGGAAGAAGAAAAATAAGTGTTTCCTAATGTTAAGAGTGCTATATTAATGAACAGGTAATCAGAATATCAATAATGCAAAGGTAATGGTGAATAATAACATGACATCTGTTAGCATTATTATGATGTTATTACATGGTACATCCTTATAAATATGTTTTTTGTTATTTCTATAAATTAATACAAAGATTGAAGTCTTAAATAGTTAATTACCTTAATCCATGTCTTTAATGCTTTTTCTCTGTTGATAATAAATTCACAGTTAATACTACTTTTTAATATAGTGATAACTTAATTCCATAAGTTTCTACATACGTACTTGGTTAGTTCTGATAAAGTTTTTTTTTTTTTGTAAATCGTAAACATTGCAATGGTACATATCTCATTAACTATATTATTATCTGTACCAATAATAATATTTGTATGTTTTATCCTGATGTAATATATGTTGTTAATCGTATTCTGTACATTTTCCCTTAAATTACTGACATAATTGCAATAAAAAAACATGTACTTTTCATCTTCAAGATTTCCACACTTAATACATAACAAAAACAAAACAAAACAAACAAAACAGTCATTTATTTGTTGGAGTAATTTTATGGAGTAATTTGTAACTAAATTGAGCATATTCATAGTCCATTAGGAGTTTCACTTTTCTTAGCCAAACAGTATTCCATTCAATTGGATCATTATTGTCAAATTCATTTTCCTACTTAACTTGTGAGATGGTGTGAATAAAAACGTCATTGACATAGCAGTTATACACATACTTGGAATTAGTTTTTACTAAAAACTAAATACTTTCCGAGCCACTGGGGTTCATAGGGCTGGAGCTTATCTCCAATTTCTGTAGTGTGAAGCGGATGAGAGTTGTACTCCCCTGGACGGGACTCTAGTCCATCGCAGGTTAGTCCCCAGCAGTTTGCTGGTACCCATTGATACAGCTGAGTGGACTGAAGCACTGTAGCTAATGTGCCTTGCCCAAGGACACAAGCGAATCTGCACAGCGGGGACTCGAAACCCCGACCCAGCGCCAAACGGCCGCTACCTTTTACTAAATTCCGGTATAATGTCGACTTTGCTTCTTTCTTTGCATTGGGTTGTATGTAGTTATTAATAATTTTAATCCGCTTTCTGGGGATTGCTTTTAGCACTGTTAAATACTCACTTAACCAATTACTTTTATTTTTGTTTGTTACTTTTCCAATATTTCTTTTGACGTCAACAGTCTATTTTTAATTGCAATGTCTTTAATTTTTTTTAAAGCCCGAATTGTTTGTTTGTTTTCATTTGACGTTAAAAAGACTTTTTAACGTCATTTTTTTTTTTACAAATGTTGTGGTTATTTTTATGTTTATGGTGGATTTTATATTTGTATGCTCTAATTATTTACAGAATGTGATTCTAACATTATATTTACCTACTGGTACTACAGTTACTAAAGTTAAATATGGAAAAGAGCTTCTAAATCATGAATATTGTTTTCAATAAAACTTCTTATCAGTTTGTTTAAAAATGTGCGTCAATAACAACATTTTTTTTAAATATAACAATGAAATGCTGTTTACTTAACATGTTTTAGATTACAGCTATTGATACCTTGTGTAGATATAACGTCAAACCTCGAATTGAAGCCCTGGACTTCTTTTTTTTTTCTCTTGCAAAAGAGGGTGGGGCTTTTTTTTTTTTTTTTTTAAGGAATGCTTTAAATTTTGTGAATTTCTACTATAAACTAATAAATAAGGCCACTGTAGCATCAATCTGTATCATTAAGTGTCTGACATTAAATCACATAAACTAATATATAAATTAAGCTTGCTTTTAATTTATTTTGTCTTCTGAAATTCATGTACAGTGTTTGTATTGTGCTATCTCGAAAAGAAGAATGTTATCTTGAAAAGAAGTCTATGGGCTTCCTTTCGAGGCTAATTTTGCAAAATAAAAAGGGGCGGGGCTTCAAATTGAAATGGACATCATCTCAATATTAAGCCCAGTGGGCTTCAATTGGAGGTGTTGGTAGGCCTATCAACAAAGGCATACGCACATGGCCATAATACATCATGTGCATGCCCACAAATGTACACAGGCTGCGTTAAATCTATCATACAATATTTTTTTATGTCTTTGTTAGTAGTTTTCAAGTGCAATTATACACAGAGCAGTACATTTATTTAAATGTGTTTTCTCTTTTTCCTAAATTGGAATATAACTAAACGGCCACCTTCAAATGGAATGTGTGGAAAGATCTCCCCCTCCAAATAAAGACCACTTTTATGGCCGGGGTTCCCATGGTCTTTGTTCTCTAATATATATATAATAGATAAAATACATTATTTAGAGGAAGACATCCATTTTGCTAAAATGTAACGTATTGTCTCTGCTTTTTGTACTTTGCAGGGAAAAAAATAGCCTAACAAACAACATTATTGCAATGGATATTTAATAATTAGAGAGAAAAGCAGTCCAATGTTTTAAAAGAAAAAAAAATAAATAAAAAAATAAAAAAACAAAAAAAATATGCTGGTTCATGAGATTAATATAGTAAGAGAAAAGCCATTTACACGATCCGGGATCGTTCTTAAGTCAAACGCACAT
Source organism: Anneissia japonica (assembly GCF_011630105.1). NCBI lineage: Eukaryota > Metazoa > Echinodermata > Crinoidea > Comatulida > Comatulidae > Anneissia > Anneissia japonica. The sequence goes on along the minus strand of NW_022687211.1, from coordinate 60,567 downwards.
CTTGCAGTACGCCAAACGGCAAAAATTAAGCAAACCCAATTCCGTTTAATTTTAATTAAATGCGTCTTTAATTATCCATTGGTTGGAGAAGCATCCGTTGCTTCACAAGAGCATCGTGTACGATTCTCTATAGCCGTATATTTGTCAAATTATTTGGTTTACTATCTTTTATTTATCATCCGATAAAATTGGAATGAAAATTTATTTCTGAACTTATTAACAATAGTTTTTTTTTTAATATTATCAAGTACAGTTAGTTTACTTTGCACATTATTATCTTACTAGGTCATCAAACAAGATACTCATATTGAAATGGCTTGGCGCAGGGAGAACGCTTTGATTTTATAGCTTCTAGGTGCATTGTTTCTCTCCACCATGGAGTATAAATGAGTATTTAGTAAGTTTATAATGCCACTTGCTCTAACAATACTCCACCGGAAATTGAGTTTGTGTTCCATAGATGTTAAATTTATTGACTAGTAAATGACGAGGTTGTATACTATTCCTTTTAAATAAACATCTATTTTAAACACATCTAAAAGTGTAATATTTTCAGTAATTGTATTTTAAGTTGATATAAATAAAAACAATTTTTAAAGGGTTGCAATACTCGTTACGCACAAAAGATTTTGATTGTCGTCTACTATATTCTATTCTATGAATAATACTACCATAATAATATTAAAACCATAATTTTATGAAATAATGTAAATATTTGCATTTTAATAAATCAACGTAAACAATGACAGTTGACTTTTTTTAAACCCATGTTTAAATATCTAATCATATAAAACAATTAATAGGACCACATTACGAAAAAAAGGTGGCCTATTAATATTTATATGCAATGTATAAAATGTGAATATCGATATTCACAAATGCAAAATTTTAAATTTTAGAAGAAATAAATGTACTTTCACATACCTTTTAATATAAGTGGATACATACATTATCTCATTAACTTTCTCTGTATGTGCAGAGCTTGCTTACACTAGTTAACCAATCACAAGCATTCTAGCTTCCTGTCCTGGTCCAGGAAATGGAATGGCACTCTATTTAGAAGTACTGTACTGAAATGTACCACACTTTATTCTGAAAACGCAAGACCTAAACAAACTGTTTGATAGGTTTACTTCACACTATCAGATCTAATCCTAACAATGATTTCCAAAATGCACCTAATTCTTAAGGTTATTATCAGTTTTGTCGTCTGTTTGATTAACACTAGGACAGGTAGATGTCAAACTACACAAGCACCTCTAAATACACAACCAACGATTAAAACAGGTAAGACTCACATCTTGGGCCTACTTTTATATTTGTTTCTATTTTCGGTGTTTAACTGTATTTCATTTATTTTCATAGCCTTCCTCACTAACACAAGTATATTTTATACTCGTTATACTAATGTACAAATGGTTAGTGTATCATAACATATAGTTTAAACGTCGTATTTTTCTTTCAGTTTTTTTTTCATTATATTTTTGTTTCTTAATTTCTCTATATTATACATTTACATTTAATTTTTAATTTATGCATCTCCCTTTGTACCATACCGTAAAACCTCGAGTCGAAGCCCTTTGCAAAATTATTCATTTGCTTCTTTTCTAAATAGGCTTTTTTTCGAGGCTACTTTACAAAGTAAAGAGAGGACTTCTTTTCTTTTCAATACACATAATTTATTTTTCCCTCCGACGAATTGTGCTTTTTCTCCCCGACGGGGTGGGGGGGCAGCCCTCCCCGATGAGGGGCCCTACCCCCACCCCTCCGCTGGCGCCACCCCTGTGATATTTTCCCTTAATTTTGTTACGTGAGGTAATTTTCATTACATATTGGTGGCCAAATCCACACAAAGGAGCAATACGAGGAGCGTTAGCTCTTACATTGTGGTACCGCGTAAGGATAGCGGGTTTGGTACCGTACTTCAGCACATTAGAGTGACGTGGTTTCCAGTGTTTAAGTATTTTGATAAAGAGGAACAGAGAATCTCCAGTGGTTAAGTCATTGGATAATGCCGGTACGTTAGCACATGTGAACCACATGTCAGATAACATAAAGCCTGCATATAGTGTGTGAATCCTTGTTTGGCAAGTGGCTGTTCAAATGCCTATAATCGTAAAACATTTGTTGGAGCCAGAGTAATCTGGCTTCATCCATGTGAGGAACGTGAGGCTAGGTTCGTCTTGGTTAGAGCCGTCCTTAAGAATCTGGTCTGGGAAAAAATAATTCGTACGTGTGAACAGCATCGTTGGGGTGAAGATACTATACTTTTTCCTCCGGAGCTTGGCTTTAAACAGGCCTGGAGTCATCTACTTTCCATTGGTTTTGAATCTAGATACTTAAGTACTTCAATTACTCCTGTAGACCATCTATATTCCTGGCGAACAAATCTTGAAACTCTTCGTTGGATGTATATATTGTTTGAATTTTAAACGTATGATTTTTGAGTTATAGACATATATGAAATAATTACTTTTACTAAATAATTATTCATAATAATATATCATATGTGACTTGATAGCTGCATTGGAGTATTTTTTTATAGATGGTTGGTGAATTGCTAACTGATTGCTATCGTAGGACCTCTGTTAAAAGCAAATATACGTGGTTTAAAGACAAATGCCAGTGGTTTGTTCCTCCCATATTATTTTTAAAATGCCTTTTAAAATATTGAATTAAATCATTATACAAGGTCACTGCAGTTTGGATATAGTAAAATAGTAAGAGTAGACCTATTGACACAAATTGTATAATTTCTCTCTGTAGGAGTAGACAAGATTATGTTAACTGATCATGAAAACCAGTGGATTTATACATCAAGTCTTTCAACAACTGGTCCTACATCATTGACTGAAGTAACTTTTGATGGTGAAATTGGCAAGCCATTTGCAATAGGCTATGACCAAGAGCAAGGTTTTATTTACTGGACTGATATCAGTTTGTTGAAAATACACAGAGCTCGGTATAATGGAACTAATCACGAGACAATTGTAGATGGAGTCAGTAAGAAAACATTTAAAATTACATTTTGACAAATAGTCGTGTACTATACAATATCTCTTCTAATTCAGATGAGAAAACAAACAGGGAATCAACCCTAATTAAAGAACACAATGATATAAACAGCATGTATTGAATGTTAATAAAAATTGCCCCATTTGATAAAAACTAAAATAATGTCAAAAAGTAATTTATATTACTTTTTGCATGTATTATATTATTAATTTAACAAAATAGCCCCATAGATAAATTTTGTAATCAAATACATGTAAGTGATTTTGTAAATGACGTCTATACACTATAGCTTAATTGGTCTAATTGTTTGTTATTATTATGATTATGTTTGTAATGCCATACAAACAAGATGTTTGTCCAGTTAATCTTTTATTATGAAAATGATTCCTTATTATTATTATTATTATCATTATTATTATTATTATTATTATTATAAAAAAAGGTGTCATTTTCAAGATCAAATGCAACTATAATCAATAGCAAGAAGCTAATCTACAATGTCAAAGTTCATAACAGTGGGATATTAATCCCTGTGTTAGACAAAAAGGACTGCGACCTCGTAAATAGATATTGGCCCTTGGCCGCCACGCTACGGATTAGCGAGTGGACAATAAACTATAATTATGGTTGCTGGTTGATTCGATCTTCTGGATGAAGAAGGTCTAGTCTATGCCTATGCTTTTTAAGCCGATAGCAAACGCACCAAAAGACAAATTAAACTAGAGATACTATGTTCAATAGAACATGAACCCAGTCATTTTTCAGGATTTGACCCTAAGGCGACCAGTGTGACCTTTGACCTCAAGCTGTGAACACTCCGTGTTCGGTAGGAGTCTGTCTAATGCAATTGGTCCAATCGTTAGTCACTAGCAATATTTGATAATTTTCACTATAGTGACCCTTGTGATTTTTGACCTATAGATGAAGAGTAGTTTTTAATTTTTAGAAGGTCCTAAGAATCATACCTGGTAAATTCGAGCTCAATTGGGCTATTTTGAAAACTTGACACTGATGACCCCTATGTAACCACTGATGCTAGACAGGGGTGTAGGAGGTGTCACTGGTTCTTAATGATCAAATTTGATTGAATTCGGTTCAATCGTTTGCCATTAGTAACATTTTGAACCTTTGACCTATGAACTTTGACAGATGGGGTGAAGAGTATTTTTTCATCTTTAGAAAGTCATAAAGATCATTCCTGGTAAATTTGAGCTCAACTGGGCCCCTGTGTGACCCCCTGATCCCAGACTGGGGTGTAGAAGGTGTCGCCGGTTCTTACTGACGACATTTGATTGAATTTTGGTCCAATGGTTTGCCATTAGTAGCATTTTGAAATTACTAGAAAGAACAAAAGAATAACCCTTTAATGACCTTTGACATTAAATCGCTGAACACCTTAAGACCGTACATTATGCCAATACATATGTGCCCAGGACAAGACTGTGTTATGATATATGTGACCGAAGAAAACTTTTATTCCTTTTTTTTTACCTTAATGACCTATGTGACATTTGACCCCAAGCAGTGAACTCCCCATGTATGAAAGGTGTCACCGATTATACTGATCAGGTTTGGTTGAAATCGGCACAACCGTTTGGAACTAGTAGCGTTTTGAAATGTTGCCAGAAAAAAGATAAAAATTACCCCTTAATGACCTTTGACTCCTTATCCCTGAACACCCTATAGACCCTGCCTTATACCAATGTATATGTGCAAAGGACCAGGCTGTGCTACATTATTTGAGAGACAAGTAGTCTTTTATATGATTTTTGGTTTTTTGACCCTAATGCCCTTTATGTGACCTTTGACCCCGAATTGTGAACAACACATAAATGGGAGGTGGCACCGGTACTACTGACCAAGTTTTAATTAAATCGGTCCAGTAGTTTGCCCCTAGTAACCTTTTAAAATGTTGCCAGAAAGAAAGAAGTAAGGAAAGAAGGAAGGAAGGAAGAAAGAAAAGAAAAGAAAAGAAAAGAAAAGAAAAGAAAAGAAAAGAAAAGAAAAGAAAAGAAAAGAAAAGAAAAGAAAAGAAAAGAAAAGAAAAGAAAAGAAAAGAAAGGAAAAGAAAAGAAAAGTAAGAACAGAAAAGAAAGAAAGAACCCAGGTAATATGTCTTGTCAATATGCAACAAATATTGCAAGACGATGGGTGCTGCTGAAATTGAAGAAATGAGCAAAGAGAAGCTAGACACGTTGTGTGATCGCCGAGCTAGGCCCTATTTGGTACCTCCATAGGCTAGGATAGGCCTCGTAGAATATATGTATGAGGTATATACAACAAATATTGACAGGTTTAGATTCGGGGAACGGTACAATCTAGTGCCCCTCGGTGACCTTGACATATTTTCCTAGGGCCTTTGGTCCTTGGAATATATTCTACGATCACCACATCACTTCGGGCCAATAGATTTAACCATTTCCCTAATGAGCAGTCAATATTTTTATATTGTACTATGTTTTACAGGGACCATAAATTCATTATTAGTTTATTTAAGTAAAAATATAACAGGCTGTACACTTTTTGTAAATAGGAACAAAGATGCTCCCCTATACCCACTTTGAAATTATTCTAAATTTATTTTTGTTATGTATACATACAGTAAAATAAAGTATTGTAGTTGAATTTATATAGTGCCGAAGTATAAAATCGCCCGGGCGTGAACTACCTCCTGCAGTAACTTGCCTCTCCTATAAACGTCTCCTCGTGTCTGAGCTACCGGTTGAAACCGGCGCGAGCTGCTCTCGTCTGTCCACAGCAGAGGATGCCTAGACCAGTACACCACTGTAATCCCCAACTCATTTTGAAACTTAAAAAATGTACTTTGGTCTTTTAAGTGCAAATAAGCCAAAATGTGTAGACTGGGCCTACGGTTTATCGGTCTTAACAAATGATTAAATTATCTATTTAAGAAAAAGAAAAACGATTGATTGATTAGTTTTGTTTATATGTATTTATTTATTTAATGCAGAATAATATGTAAGCATTCTGACAAAATGGGTCTTGTGGTACGAAAAATTAAAAATATGTTATTGATATATTTAGATAGATGAGTATATAACCTATATTTTGGTGTTTAAATGATGTTCCTAGGTTGGGTAAAACCGGAGTCAGATCATTTTAAAGTTCAGGTGTCCAGAAACATACTTTGAGAAAATCGCCTGTAAAGATAAACAACTGATAAATTTTGTGTTGGTTTTCCTATTAATTTTGAAAAATTGCTTTACAAAATGTGCCTCAAATTTAACATGATTAGATTAGGCTCCTCAACTTGGAAACTTTGCTATTATGATATATACATATTAAACTTATCAGAAAAACTTAAACCGATTTTTGTCAAAATATCGCATCAGATATATTTTCTTGAATATATAATAAATTGACCCGGCGTACCACAAGACTCATTTTGTACCGACAGCTCACATATATATGCAACTAAAACATTTTCAAAACACTCAATTATCACTAGGTGGGCCATTTCTATATACATGTTTCGAGGCCATTTTCTCGGGGACCATTTTTACCGTTTACCACTTGAAATATTATGCCAATTTTGAGATAATCGCCATACTGTTTAAATCTTTTTAGCCCTAAATGATTATTTTTCAATGCTAAACGCACTTAGACCTATCTTTTAAACACGACAGTGTTTTGTATTTTAAAACTTTGCTTTCATCAAAAGAAGTATTAAATTTACAAACTAAACGATCCTTATACTGCTGATTATAATCAAAGATAATATACACATTTTTAATGTTAAAGGAGAGGAAGGAAAAGTTGTCTTCTAACCCAGGAACTTTTGTTGTCTATGCAGGCTCCTTAACCAACCGGGCCTATTTGGCACACAGTTTGATCCGCTACGGTTTCTATCTTTCTACATTTCTTGTAAAAACCAAAATTGAGTGTTCCGTTGTTCTATTTACTGTTACAGTCCATTACAAATCCTTCAGTCATATTAACAGGAATTGCTAAGAACTTGTTCGACGTTCAATTGAGTTGCTTCAATCGTCTTCAGGACAATAAAAATTCCAAACAGTGAAATACAAATGTTGTCTTTCTAGCCAGAATATACTGAATGTAGGAAAAAGTCACCCCTGTCAAAAGCCATCCCTGACAAAAACCACCAAACAATGGATTATACCATTGTAATGTGGGCTGCACAATGAGGTGTTTATTTTGATGTTGAACTACAATATGTTTCTGCTGCAGTGCTAGGAGTTGTTTGTAACATACCCGTTTATTCGTTTGTGTATTATGAATTAGAAACTAGATGTAGCTTACCTAGGCATAAGCATTTATTACCCCAAATGCAAAACATCATATCTTCTTCTAATTTACAAATTAGGTAGTTTCTAGAAATATATTTTTTCTAGTGAAACATTATTAATTATCCAGTATGATGTGTTAGCATATCATCATTGTTTTTCCTTTATTAAAACTAAATAATAATACAATACCGTCATTATTTATGATGATGATGATGATAATGATGATGATGATGTGATATGATGGTGATGATAAACAGTAAATAGTTCTTCAATATACTTGACTTTTAAAACTTACTAAAAGTATAATAATAGAAAAATAATAATGACACAGGGATACTCCCCAGGGAGCAGAGAAATTGTCACAATGTGCGGATCAGCCAAATTAGTATACAGTGACCAGGGAAGTAATGATGCCAGCGCCTTGTATAATCGCTTGCAAAACCCGCGGATTGTCAATGGCGCTATATAAATTATTGTTCTATAATCAAAAAAGTGGTCTTTCAAAAATGACCATATTGGCCCTATGATAAATCCCTTCATGTATTTTGTATTAAAGTTTTTGAGAAATTACTAATAATTATTAAAGTAAATATAAAAAAGTTGAAAATATAGAACAATGCCTTTATGTTATATCCAGACAAATTGAAATTCCACAGGTGTAGCACGGGTTACTGTTGTAGAATGGGTTACCATTATTTTCGGCAAGTCAAGTAAAATTATGATTGAGAGGTATTACGTTTTTGTTCCACAATTATAAAATTTAAGATAGTAGCTACCTAATATGTTCTGTTACTTCTGATACTTTTATATAAATTGTTCCACAATTATAAAATTTAAGATAGTAGCTACCTAATATGTTCTGTTACTTCTGCTACTTTTATATAAAAAAGTTGAAAATACAGAACAATGCCTTTATGTTATATCCAGACAAATTGAAATTCCACAGGTGTAGCACGGGTTACTGTTGTAGAATGGGTTACCATTATTTTCGGCAAGTCAAGTAAAATTATGATTGAGAGGTATTACGTTTTTGTTCCACAATTATAAAATTTAAGATAGTAGCTACCTAATATGTTCTGTTACTTCTGATACTTTAGAGAATAATAAATAATGATTGTTTAAAAAAAAATAAAGCGAGAAAGTGAAATATCACTGAAAAGAAAATATAGTCATTGCATTTTACAAGTGTCACAAAAACCTGATATAATACTGTAACTATTAATATAGTATATATCAATACTGTCCTTCCGCCAGTAATTTATTAAAGTGTGGCAGAATTTCAGAAAATGTTGTGTGCAAAATTTTAAAGGATGAATACATTTGCGGTACTACTTATGGTGTCAGACAAGACGTGGCTTAACATGTGTCCCGCAAATTAAATTTCATTTACTTGATACATACAATGTATGTACACTTTAATTATGAAAACAATTAGGAAACAATTTATCAAAACTAATATCTAAATGATAGAATACAAAGATGTGTTCGTTAATTTATCTCGGTTCAATCTCCAGTAGGTCGAGTGTGTTTAGTCAGAAGCTGTACAAATTAGGTTATAATTTTGTAATCATGGTCAAGTGCATGTTTGCTATATTAATTATAAAACTTTGAAGTGGTTATCATTAGTTGTGTAAATATAGTTTTTAAAATTAGGCCTAATAGGAACCAACTAAAAAACTGTCCATCGCGTATGTACGGTAATTCACCGAAATTCAGTATAAAAAATAGTGTTTCATAAAAAATTCACGTAAATCCATAAATGTTGTTTTATTAAATATTAAACACCGTTCCTAAAAAGCGGACATTTCACTGAATATTGCAATCGCCACGCATGTACAATACTAAACGCGCCCTATCCACTACCAGACCAGAGACCTGAGTTCACAGACAGCCTATTTATTTATTTTATTTATTTATTCTTTATACTGGGTTACCTCTTCAGTAAGAAGTTACTGTTCTTCCAGAGGGCCAAGTACACATAAAACATTAAAATCTCAAGAAAAAAAAACTCAGAACATAAAAAAAACCACGAATTAAGTAAAAAATTACCTACCCCCCGCATTCAAAATTCGAGAACCCCTAAAAGTAAAACTTCTTCTACCAGATTCAGTTCTGACTTTAGGCAAAATTAAATTTCCTGCAGAACTGGATCTGGTAGAATAGTTATGTACACTGTCAACTGAGGTGAAAGTGTTTTGCAGAGAAGGGACTCTGCCACTCAAGCATTTGTTAACAAGGGTGACTAAATGGTTATTTCTCCTTTCGTTAAGAAATGACCAACCAAGAGAAGTATGTAATTGAGCTAAATTTGTTCGGTGATCAGCCGTAAGTATAACACGTGCTGCTCTATTCTGTAATTTCTATAATTTGTCTAATAAACCCTTTCGACAATTTCTCCAAACAGAATCACAATAATTAAATAAATGTAATATGAGAGATTTATAAAGTAAATTAAGACAGTTTTTATCAATATAACGACGTAATCTACCTAGAAGAGAAATTCTACCGCTCACCTTATAAAAAAGTTTGTCAACATGCACATTCCAAGAAAGTGATGGATCAAACCAGATGCCAAGATATTTCAATCGGTCAACGGCTTGAATGGCAGCATCCCTAATCATAATATCAAGATCTGCTGCACCATAGAATTTTTTCTTAGACCCAAACAGAAGCGATTTAGTTTTGTCAATATTTAACGAGAGTTTGTTCTCATTCAGCCATTCAAAAACATTTTTATTTCATTTTGAAGAGTAATTTGGATGTCATTAATGGATTCAGATGGATAAAAAATAGCAGTGTCGTCAGCAGACATGAAGACAGAACACTTAGAGATAACATTGGGCAGGTCATTAATAAAAAATAATAAATTGAAGAGGTCCTAAAATTGATCCCTGAGGAGCCCCACACCGAATGGAAGCTGGGAAAGAATTTTCTCCATTAATAGATGTGATTTGCTTTCAGTTAGTCAGATAAGAGGTGAACCATTTATTTTATCGAGTACCTGTTGTTTCAGCTTTTTAAGAAGTGTGGGATGATGGACGGTGTCAAATGCCTTTTTAAGATCTAAAAAAAAATGGCACCAGTCATCATTCCATTATCAGTATTATTTAAAATATAATCACTGACCTGAAGAAGTGTAGTAGTAGTGCTGTGTAGTGGACGGAAACCAGATTAATGAGGGGAAAGGGAATTATTTCTAAGAAGGTAAGAATCTTCAGTATTAATTTTTATTGCATTATTGGTTTTCATACTAGGTACAATTTGTTTAAGTGTTTTCCATAACTTCTTACTATCAGACAAATTAATAGAAATTGTGGAGCGAAGGCAACGTCTCATATTATTGAGCTTATTTCTATGTAATTTGTAAGAATTCCAGGCAGATTGTTCATTATTAAGTTTAGCTTTTTGTCTAATATATTTGGCTTCCCTGTGCAGAGACAGATAGTCTTGATTAATCCATGGTGGAAGTGTTGTTGAAACCTTCATATTAATAATAAGAGCATGAGCGTCACAGATGTCATTAAAAATAGAATTGAAATAAAATAAAGCTTGTTCACAATCTTCAGCAGTGCTTATAATATTCCATGGAGCAGCAGCGAGGTCAGACTGAAAAAGATCAGAATCAAAGTTTCTGAAAGACCTTCCTTTTACAATGAGAGGGGTACCTAAAATGTTTCTGGCCTTACGCACGGTCATGACGCAGTCATGGTCACTAATAGTAGATGATAAGACCTTAGCACATAAATATAATTCTTTTCTGTTAACAAGGATTTGATCCAAACAAGTTACAGAATCAGAGGAGATTCTGGTTGGTTCATCGATAAGGCAGTTAAAATTAAACTGGTTTGTTATATTGTTGAATTTAGACCACAATGGGCCCTTTCTGTCAAACGTATTACAGTTAAAATCACCCATACAGATGACTTCATTAAAAATGGAAAAACTATTGCTAAGAGAAGTCTCCATCCGCTATGGATTTCAGTTTCAGGAATACCAACATTTTTTTACTCGAATCCTAGCCCGGGACTACTACTACAAAACCATCCGTAGTTATTTATTTCTATATATTTCTGGCGTGAAAAGCGGGAAAGGGGATAGGTGGGGTTCCTACATTTAGCTTAATTGAGGGGATTCACTCTAAATTATTAAGAATATACACTCTAACTACATATTATATAGGTCTTCATTCTTCTTTGATGATTTATATATTTAACAGTGTTAACGGCTATCTTGATTTATATATTATATGCAACTATTTGTTTCTAGCTGTACATATTGTGTAATGGAGTGTATCTGGTGGTATTTGAATCTGTTCAACCACGAAGCCTCAGTGGTCTAATGGTTATGACGCTCGCCTTGATAGCGAGAGGTCGCAGGTTCTAGTCCCGCCAGATGCATCTTATTACACAATTTCTTTATTCATTTATTTACAGGACTACGTTCGTTGAGAGTATGTATTATTAAATTTATATTCAAATTATATCGGTGTTGTAGATGTGAATCCACGGACGTCTCATCGTAAGAATAAATAAATAATTAGACGCAGACAAAATAAACTGCTACGATACTTTGACTTAATGAAATAAATGAAAATGAAACAAATTACATTCAGTTTTATTTTGTTTCATTTTTGTTTTTATAGGCCTATTTCCTTGTTTACTGTTTATTTGTTTTGTCACACTGACCAGCTTTTGATTTATGCCTATTTGTTTCTGTCAGACTTATGGTCTCCTTATAAACTATTGCTAGTGTTAAGACCATGTAGCCTTTTGTGTATAAACCTGGTGCTTAGTCACTCATTGTATAAACATGTATATTCTGTTATGTTTTTTTATAGATACTCAAGCGCTGACGAATGTAACAGTAGTTGCCGAAATATTGAGTCCTTAATCTTCCACGTTTAATAAATGATTCACGTAGAACATATCAGAATTCTTAGGTCGTGTTGCTAATCCATTACGGATACCGAATGTTAAGACAGAATCTTCTTAAGATAATGTTTCGCCAGTTAAGTTAGTGATTAGTGTCGTAGTTGCGACAGGATGACAGCTTTTCCGTCGGCCTAGGCCTAGTGCAGTGGTGGTGGACTGTATGTTCTAGTAATGAGCGTCGCGTGAATCTATGACGGTTCACAAAACAATCACTTCCTAGACTGCAGCTTTTCCACGCACTCGATCTTGTGCGGAGAACAAAACTTTCTCTTGAATACAGCTTTTTTGCGTTTTAGTTGGTGTTTTCTTATTCTCCATTAATAATACTACGATTTTCCACACACCTGAATGCAGCCATGTCCCAACTTCCTCCTCCCTACATTCATGGCACCAAAACGAGAACCGATTGATTGGTTGACCTTCGTCATAACATTCACCCTATTGCCAAATACGGCATCCTAAAAATTACGTCATGCTCGGTCTGCAATCAATTATAATCACTCGCTTACAAGTCTCTTATTCGCATCAAAAATTTTCTCGACATAAACTGACGCTGGTGACGCTTTCTGAAATGTGCTAATATTACGAAAAATCAATAAAGTAGAGACTCGTGGCAAGTCTAAAGTTTTTCTTGACGTAACTAGCTTCATATAACAAGCTTTCAAATTATTTTTATCTTGTTTAGTGATAAAATGTGATATGATGTCAATAAAAGAATCTGAATCCATATAAGATTTGTTAAAATTATGATTTACTATAGAAAATCTGTATATTATTGGTACCTGGATAAGTAATAATACTACAGCACTGTAATCCATAGGCATATTTGAAAACAATATATAGATAGGCTCTTCTTTTTCCCTCTTGGTTTCAGAGGTCAAAAACTTTTTTTATTTTTTTAATCATATATAATAGTTGTTTGTCATCATTTCAAGATGTCTAAAAATAAAAATCGCCGTCCGGCGCAAATACCTAATTTTAGGGGCTTTGTGTCCTAAACTTATATTTATTAAACAAGCTCTCTCTATATACAGAGAGAGCAACACTTTTAAACAATTTTTCGATTTTGCAGTTTAATCAACCCTCCGTAACTACGCATTGCCGCCGGTATGAACTAGCAGGATTTGGAAATGGTTCAAAATATAGTTACATTGTCAGCTCGTAACACTGAAAACAACATTTGTCAGACACATCCAACCTATATACAATAGAGGGCCTTAGAGCAAAACTACGAATCAATTGCTAATTATGCATTATGCGATTGATATAGTAATCCTTATACATACGCATCATAATGTATTGAATGTTTATCAGACAGGAAAATGCTAGATATTAGCAGGCTGATCTTAATGTCATATTAAGGTATTACCATAAAACATTACTTTTAATATTTGCATTTTACAAACCTTTCTATTAATCAAGTATCAACTATTTTGTATTTAAAAAAAAATAGGTGGATCAGGACTGTCCATTGATTTGCTGTCGAGGCGTATGTTTTGGACAGACTTTAACCTGAAACGTATTGAAGTTGCCAACTTGAATGGTACTGGTCGAAGTTCTGTTGTAACTGATGGTCTCATCCGACCACGTTCCATTGCTGTGGACAGCCTTCATGGGTCTGTTTTATATTAGTACTGTAATCTTTTTCTTGATGATATATACAGTAACATCTAACATTGTTAACTCCTATCTTAATTTACATTATAATATGCTACTATTTATTTCCAGCAGTAACGTCTATTTAAGAGAGTGTACCTGACGGTTACTTGAGTATGCCATGAAGCCTCGCATTGACAGCGAGAGGTGGCATGTTTGAATCTGTTGGAGGCAGTATAAGTCTAC
>NW_022687211.1:35933-46423 GCF_011630105.1 Anneissia japonica | reverse complement strand
TTACACATGAGTAATCGGGTGCGTCCTTCGTATGTCCTTGATGGGCATGTTCTGTCGAATCCCGATACATACATACATATATATGTGTGGGTGTGTGCGTGTGTGTGTCTGTGTGTGTGTGACTAGTGGATCACAGTGCAGAAAATATTGAGAAAAAAGAATTATGACAGAGGGACTGGCTGTAACACCGAAATCCAAGGGAAACCACCTCCAGCGCACATGGTGTATGTTGGAAACTTGATGCCGGACACTACTGCCTAGATTGTTAAAGACTATATTAAAAAGGCGTGCTCTAAAAATGTTCTGGTAAACAAATCAAATTCTCGTAGAGATGACTGTTCATCTTTTGTAATAATTGTTGAACAGCATCTAAAGTGTCCAATTGTAAAACCATCTCTATGGCCTGAAGGAGCTATGCTCCGAAGATACTACGAATCAAAAACCTATACGGGAGATATCAGGGGCGGATCCAGAAATGTCCAAAAAGGAGGGAGGGGGGCGAAATTTGGGACGATCGAGAAAACAATGTTCTAGGGGGTCCGGGGGCATGCCCCCGCGAAATGTTTGTGTTCTAGACGCCCGAAAATAATATTTGAGGCGTTCTGGGCTATCATTTTTTTTCTTTTTCTTTCTTTTTTCTTTCTTTTTTCCTTTTTTTAACCTCCCAAAGGGGGGACCGTCCCCCATAAATCCGTCCCTGGATATGGACAAGGCGAGAATTAGCCACGGTAATGATAATGAATGTCGTGATGATTACAGTGATAATGGTAGTGAGGATGATGATGTTGATGATGATGCTAAGAATGATGGTGTTTGGTAATGAGATTACAACTACATATAATAATATATTATGGAAACCTTCAATATACAAGATGTTTGATTTGTTACTTTTAACTGTAAACATTTTAAATTACATGACAAGGAAGTCCTTGATTTGTGCTGTAATTATTACATTACTGTATATGTTTACAGGAACATTGGTTACTTAATGAGGAATTAGTTATGCTCAAAAATGTTCATAATGAATTTGATGCCATATCTGTATCTGGTATGGACTCTTCCAAACGTATTATTAGGGGACGTCCCTCTGGTGGAGTTGCTATTTTGTATAATAAGAAGTTTGCTGCGCTCACCAAACCTGTTTGCTATGACGATCCTCGAACTATTGGACTAGAGATAGGAGAAGGAGACAATAACACCCTTCCCTACCTTCCCTATGTTTATCTTCCCTATGAATGCGAAGATAATTTTATTGAATTCATGAAATACATTGGAAAAATGCAATCTATTGTAGATGACTATAATAGTGGTAATAGAGTAATTGTTACTGGTGATTTTAACGCAGATCTAAGGAAAAGTTTTGGTCATGAATTATTTAATTTTTGTTCTGAAAATAATATGTATGTAACAGATTGTGAAAACCTAGGTTTGGAGTGTGACACTTTTACTTATCTTAGTGAGGCACACGGTACTACAAGTTGGTTAGACCGTATCCTAGCAAATGATGGTGCTCATTCCTGTATTAGTGACGTATCCGTTGTGTAAGATATGATAAGTTAAGATTGTTATTTGCCATATACATTTAAGCCTATGCTGTTTAATTAGTCTTTAAGTGCTGTTTTGAGTCATTTCAATTGTAACCCTGAAGAGGGGAGCAGGCGCTCCCGAAAATTTGGTTTTTTAAATATTCGTTTTATAGACACCCCCAGTCGTGTTGTGTCGTGAGTTACGGTGCCATAAACTGAAGAAGATTAAGGTTAGAGTACAGTACCTGTCTCTTATACACATCTTTCTTCGTAAATGAAAAAAATAATCTAAATATAATAATTATAATTATTAATTACTCTTGTCAGTATTCACGTATGTAACTTCATTATCTGGACCCTTTTGTAATTGTTAAAATAGCCCATTCCTTATAAGTTAGTAAAAAGTCAAAAAAATATTAAACATTTTTACAATTAAACAAAAATAAAATGTTAAGATATAAAAGATGTTTTTAAATAAGCCTTTATATAAAATTACCATATACCTAGTCAGCAAATTGCACACTCTTATTAAAAATCCACTAAAAGATTGTTGAATGTTTTTATTTGCAATTGTTTTAATGTCAAACAGATGGATATTCTGGAGTGATTCTGGAACTGAGAGAATAGAGCGCGCCAACTTGGACGGTTTAAATCGAAAGATCATCATAGAATCATTCATACCTTCAACATATAGCATTGCAGTTGACCCAGTAGGTAAGTAAATACAAATATGAATACAAAATACCGTAAGTATTATAGTCATACACAGAATAATATAATTAATTACCAATCTAATGTTGTTCTCTTCATTTTTCAAATCTTGCAGGTAATGTATTATATTGGTGCGATACAGCCTACAAAAAAATTGAAACATCGGATTTGTTCGGCAATTTCCGAGAAATACTAATTTCATATAATTCGAATGGCACTGTTTGTTATTCTATTTCGATACATGCTGAGTATTTATACTGGACCGATTATGGCAATGGTCTGAAACGGTTTAATCGATATGAACCCTGTAGTATTATTGAGCAAGTAGGATGGAATAGGGGAAATTCCGGATTACATGTTTACCGTAAGTAAAACAGTAACAATTTCCTGTAAATAACAAAACAAAAAATTTATAGTCCTTTTAAATAAATTCTTTGTATTATTATTATTAATAAGTATGATTCGTATTGCACATGCTATTGCTATAATGTATATTATTGATAATGATAAAATGTAATTATTATTATTATTATTATCGTTATTATTATTATTATTATTATTATTATTATTATGATAATAATATACATGTCGTACATTTTATCATTATCATTAATATAAAATGTACGACAGGTATATTTTTATTATTATTATTATTATTATTATTATTATTATTATTATTATCATTATCCTCGTCGTCGTCATCGTCTTCGGCATCGACATCGTTATCGTCTTTATCGTTGTCGTCTGCATCATCATAATCATCATCGTCATCTTCATGTCAATGTCGTCATCATCATCGTTATCATTGTCGTCATCATCATCATCATCATCATCATCATCATCATTAGCATCATTATCATTATCGTCATTATCATCATCATCGTCATAAATATTTTATTATTATTTGTAATGAAATAGGTTTTGATCTTGTTATTGTTTTGATGATATTGCTAATCTTCAAGTAATCGTATATATATTTTCTATTGTTTCATGGTTAAGCCTACGACGTGTATGTATGTTAGGCATGTTATCATGAACATAAATTACTACTCTACTATGATTATTAAATTATTAGTATGTAAAATTATGCTTTTAGGCTAAGGGTAAATTAAAAGGCATATTATGCTTTACAATTTCATATTTTTTAATGAATTCCCAAAAACTCTAAAACCTTGAATTGGTGCCCTAGGCTGTTCTTCTTTTTTTATTCAAACTTTGGGTGGGCTTCTTTTCGAAATGGGCTTATTTTAGAGGCTACTTTGTTTTCTCCAAATCGTGATAAAATAATGAAATAGGTACTTGGCAACTGTTTTATGATGATTTTGAAATACTTTCAATTAGATAACTGAGAAATAATTGGAGGTCTTCATTTTTCTGGCCTTCAGTCTTCGTTTTGTAGACACCCATATAGGGTGTCTATAAAACGAAGACCCTTGATAATTTTACAAACAGAAATAATTTTGATTTTGTGACAGCCTGGAGTATTGTCATCAAAAGGAAAGAGAAAAAATAGGGGTTTTCGTTTTTGAGTCTTCGGTCTTCGTTTTATAGACACCCCCAGTCGTGTTGTGTCGAGAGTTACGGTGCCATAAACTGAAGAAGATTAAGGTTAGAGTACAGTACCATGCTCTATCGTACATATGCATCCACTATTGAGAATCCGCATAAATTAGCTATACTGAAACTTCAATAGAGCCTAGCTAGATAGTGGGGTGTGGGGAACAGTCAGTCTTAAGTTGAATCATAAAAATTGGTGATGTTTAACTTGTCAAACCCAGCCAGCAGATTAATAGAAATAGTAAAATATATTTTAAAAATTGAATACAAATAAATAAAATAAAATAATATCAAAACATAATAATATAATATTAATAATAATAACATTAATAAAAACAATAATGGTTTGAACAAAGCTAAAATAAATTTTGTTCAGAAAGCCTATTTCACATATCAGGATTTTAGCTTATTGACATTTATTGATTAGCCACATTGAATGATTTAAAAAGAATGAAATTGTTTTAAAAAATATGCCCTGTAATTTACCCTTTGCCAAGAACCCCCATTTCACATGCTACTAACTTTAGTGTTGAATATTCTCTTAGAAGTAGATGAATGTGCTAGTAGTCCTTGCCAAAACAACGGCACGTGTCATGACTTCTTTAACTCGTTCCAATGCATTTGTCTGGAAGGATTCACAGGAACTATCTGCGAAAAAGGTAAGGGTATGCCGGTTCTAGTGAATTCATATTATTATAAGGCACTGGTTGAATAAATGTTTATTATGACGCTGCATCTATAACTAAAGATGATAGTAGATGCTAATTATTATCATCTTAAATCTCATCAATAAGATTATTGACTCGCAATCTTAGTCAGTTTAAATTGTGCAGTTTCTAAGTTTTAAATAGTACTAGCTTCTACACATTCACATCCATAAGATAGAATCGGTAACATTATGGATTTCCAAATTTGACTCTTAACATCATAGGATAAACCATTTCTACACTTTCCAAAGTAGTAAAGTATACTGGTCTAGAGAGGAAGTAAACAAATGACGTTACCAAAATTAGTTTTGGAGGTCACAGACTGGAAGATAAAACAAACTACGTCACCATAATTTATAATTAGATTTGACGTCACCATTCAAACAAAATCATTTAAGTGACTTATTAGTTAACAGGGATATTTCTAAAAAGATGACAGATGTATCTGATGATTAATTAAAATAAAAGAAGGTCAATTAAGTGAAGTTTTAAATTAAACCATGTGGTGCTCTTGACAGATATGTCAGATGTCAATTAAAAATATAATAAAGCTTGTTTTCCCAGTTCCTTTGTACATTTCTTCACCTTTAGGTCAGTATCTGATAATTCTGGTGTCGTTTTTACGTCTATTCCCAGCAACGTCTGTAAACCTGCAAATGATACCGGCGTGTACATTTGTTGTTATATGAGCTTTCTCCGAAATAGAGTAGAATCTGAACCGAATTTTATCGTCTATATTTAACTCTCTCAAAGTGTTGTTGATTATCTTAATGAATTTGGATCCCGTAATGTAATAACCAGTGGGAATACCTATTTTGTACTTTTTAATTACCGATCTACATGCAAAAAGTCTAATTTCAAGTAAAACGTTTTGTTCATCTACGTTATACTACGTATGCGGATTCTGTATCGCTGCTAAACCAACCTCCCAATCTTCACTAAGGCGTATGGGTTCGGCTACTTTTGTAGTGTAGCTGGTGAGCCTTTTCTTGGGAAAATAATTCATCGAGCTATTGTTCTGTAGCGTAACGTAAACTGCACAGCCATAATTACTTGTCTGACTCTGAACCCAACAATTAAATTTGGGAGGATAACCAAACCATTTAACAAAGTACTGCGTTTTACCATCGCATTTTCGTTTTCATAAGACTTTCTCAACATGATAGGTAGGCTTATAGTATATTTGTCGGTTTTAGAAACATTTTACATCTCTTTCTTGTAGAAATTTCACTCGATTTCTTGACCCATCCAGTCTTCGTTTTGTAAGTCTGGGAAGGCATTCATTTACGTTTGAAAATAGTAAAGTTTGCTAGGTAACCTTTCTTGAAAATCAATTCATATCTGCTAATACGCCGTACATGGTCATTGATTTTAAATGTTGCCTGTTTCTGCATAAAGTTTGTCACACATGTTCGTTTTCTTTTGTAACGAGAATAGAATGCTATGGTTATAGACATTTAGAATTGTTGTAACTAGAAACAAGTTTGGGAAGCGCGACGATATACTTAATGGTGCCTTTAGAAGTGAAGTACCTCCACATCCTTTTTTTCAATTTTCTATTGAATCGTTCAACTACGCTACCTTTGTTTCATTGTTTATCATAAAGCAATGTCTCGTGACTTAAGATACAATTGAACCTTTTTCTTTTCCTTCGTAACTTCTGTTCCTCTATCGGTATGGATTTTGTTTGGTTTTCTTTCGCCGGAGTAAAGGGTCTTCATAGCTTTCAACATGGCCGAATTGGTGAATTTATTTTTTATTGGAATAACCCACGCGTATTTAGATATTACATCGATACATGTTACCTAATTTGTTTATTATAACGTTTTAAAGTTGTCGTGTCCACGAGATTCAATTCCCACTGTTCCTCTATAATAGCTGTTACAAATACTCAATTTCTAAGGAAATTGCGTTGAGTAGGTTAACGTAATGTGTACGTATCTTGTCTGCTTAACCAGTCAATTTGTTTTTCAGTAATATTTAATTCATTTTCCACGTTCTGATAAGGTCTGTCTGCTTCTCCGAAACTGCCTGGATGTTTAGATTAGTAATACGCTTTTCTCAACTTCTCATCCACGCTCATTTCTCTCACACCCTCTAATGAAACATTAACGCAAACAACACGCAATATAAATAACATGCAAACACATTCATTTTTTCACCATACATTTTATTTACAAACATACATAAAAAATAAATGCGCTATATATATATATTATATATTTCACTTTATTTATTCAAATATATCAACATTAAAAAACAAGTTACAAATCGTGGCCAAAGGTCAAATTGGTAGCAACTTTTACAAAGAATAAAAGATCACAAACAAAATCCACACACACACACAATAAATAAACCAAATAAATGAATAAATAAAAATATATACATACATACAAAGACGTGCAAGTGGAGCAACTTGATAACTTGATTGTTTTAAGAGAAGGGAGCAGCCTGTGCCTCAGTCGCCAGTGAGACTAAAGTGGGAGGAGGGATTAAGACAAATTGAGTAATTGAATGTAAAAAGGTCTGGGACTATTAGAAAATGTTTTGGTTTTGCATTAAAGCTGTGAATAATTACTTCCATTGCGTAGATTTCTACCATGAGATTGTTGTCGGGTAGGGGGAATCAGATCAGCAGAATGATTAGTAAGAGAAAGGCCTTTAGCAAATTTAAGGCAGTGGGCTGCTCTCCTCTCATAGAGGGGGTCAAAATTACAAAGAGTCCTAGCATGTTCATAGGTCTGATAGTTTTTTTCCTAAAATAATACAGCAAGCACGCTTCTGAGTAGCTTCAAGTTTTGCACTTAGTGTTTTAGTGATTCCAGGGTGCCACATCTCATCAGTATATTCGAGTACAGGTCTTATGTATCCAGTATAAATAGCACAAAGTTCAACTGTGCTCAGCCCAAATTTTTTAAGGTTATTAAGAATGAAAATTTTCCTGTTAGCCTTAGCATTAATGTTGTCAATATGGCTACCCCATTTTAAATCATTCTGTAAAGCGCCTAAGATTAAAGCTTCGTCACAAAAATCAATATGGGATTCACCAATGTAAAATATTTATTCTGGGATATTGCTCTTAGCAAAGCATATTTGCATAGCTTTACATTTAATTGGATTAAAAGCAGAGAATTATTAATACACCACTCATGAAATTGATTAAGATCATTCTGTAAGAAACCTTCGTGTTATATAAGTAGATTTTCATAAAATGAGAGATCATCAACATAATTTAAGTACTTGGTATTAGAACCCATTGCAGCCTCATTGATCATAATCTGAAAGCTAAAGGTCCGAGCTTAGTGCCTTGTGGGACACCACCCTTGAGACAAACAAAAGAAGACATATAATTATTGTACTTAACACACTGCTCTCTGCGACTGAGGAAGTCGCAAACCCATGGGACGATCGACCTACGGACTCCAATATCATCATTTTGGATATTAGCACATTATGATTGATGAGGTCAAAGGCCTTAGTGAAGTCCGTAAGTACGACCGTCCCAAGGTTACCACTTCTGTCAGCCGCAGAGCACAGGTCATGAATGAGGCGCACCAAGTACTGACAGGTGGAGGCTCCCTTCACATTGGCATACTGTTTAATGTCAATACATTGACTGATGTCATTAAGTATCCAGTTACATACAAACTCTTCAGTCACCTTTGCAAACGCGGAGGTAAGAGAAATAGGTCTCAACCTGTCAATACTTGGTGGCTGATTTTTAGGGATGGGTGCGACAATGGCTTTTTTTCCATTGGACAGGCAGCCTGCCTTCTCTAGAGGAACAATTAAGAATATCAGAAAACGGCTCGCTTAATTCAACTGCAAATTCCCTTAGAATTCTAGGTGGGATACAATCCGGCCCCCGGCTTTATTTGGATTTACCTTTTTCAATTTATTATATACCTCCCATGGCTGAATTTGTGGAATCCTATCAACGGAAGGAAGATAGGCAGGAAGCTTGTTATAATCTAAAGGTGGTAACTCACAGGCAATGCTGGTGAATTGGTTATTTATTGCATTAGCAATCCCAACATGATCTGAGGGCAAAAGACCCTAAATTGGAACATTGAGTATCTTATTATTACCCATATAATGCCATGGTCTTAATTTGTGTATGCCACTTGCGTGGTTCACTACACTGTAAGTGGTTAACACGATTACAAAAATAAATGGCCTTGAGTTTAGCAACTTCCCTCTTAACTGCATTTCTAAGTTTCCTCCATTCCGTAGTGTTATTAAAAAAAGGCTAACTGTCTCCTATCAGTTATGTCTCGCAGGGTTTGAGTATCCCAAGGTTTATCCGACTTATGGATCTTAACTTCTTTAATTGGGAAAAAATCATTAATAGCAGTGTCCAAAAGTTCATACAACTTTTTCCCTTGGGTGGTAGAACAGCAAGTAATATCTGTCCAGTCCTGGCTGGAAATCCAGCGCCCGAAGTTGCAAATTCTTGTTGGATAAAAAGGACGAACTTTGATTTTGCTCACAGTATTATTTACAGTTCTGAGCTTGGGTTTCCACAACACGGACACGTGGTCACTTTTCCCTAGAGGAGCAAACGAAGAGGATGCACACAAAAAAATTGTCGAGGTTAGTATCAAATCCAATGTAACGTTGCCACGTGTGTGAAATTTAACGACTTGTTTAAAACAGGTTCTGTTTATGATGTTGTACAACGATCATCCGGTTGAAATCTCCCATCACACAAAAACCTGTTTCAAGTGACCGTGAACTAATACCATCCATGGTTTCAATAAGATGATGTTCTAATAATGCTTGATGTGGAGAATTAGTAACTGTGTATACGGCGCCCAAAACAATTTGTGAAATCCCCCTCGGGAGTCTATGCGGCCTTATTTGAATACAAATTAATTCTAGTTCAGGAGGTACAACAATGTTTATAAGTGGTTGAACATTCATGTAATCTTTCAAGTAAACAGCTACGCCCCCACCTCGTCTATGTTCTCGACAAGTAGAGAATAATGAATAATTAGGAATGATGACTTGATTTGGGTGATGGTGAGGTGAAAAACATGATTCGGTGATTACGGCTATGTCAATTTTTTCCTTGTTAAGGAATATATGTAGTTCATTAAGTTTGTTAAGCACCGAACGTGCATTACAAAGCATGATTGGGGGTAAATCAACTGCAGACTTCCGATCGCCGCCATTTTGCTTAGTATGGTCTGGAACTAACTCAATTGAAGTTGTTACCCGAGTCAGAGGCTCAATGTGTGTATGGAGTTGGTCATTCCTAACAAAAACGTTGTAAACGACAGGAATTCGCCGTTTTATCTTTCTTCCCCCACGTCTGCACCTATACCTACGTCTACGCTTAGGCTTAGGCGGGAGGCCTAGCGAATTGAAACCTAGGAAGCACCAACCGTTCTTGCCGAAATTAGTTGTAACTAACACATGTTCTATCCTGAATAAACAAGATGAATTTAATATTATGATGAATGAAATTGGACCCGACATTTGTTGTGTCACAGAATCATGGATAACAACGGATACTGCCCCTGAACTTTATGACGTGCATGGTTATTTTACATACAGCAAACCGAGGTGTAACAGACCTGGTGGTGGAATCCTTACATTTTTTAAGGATGGCCTACAAGTGAAACCTATTGAAGGAATAATTGTTCCTGAGCATATTGAAGCTCAGTGGTTCATTGTAAATCACCCACGATTTCCTAGAAGATCCCCCTATCTTATTGTTGCCAATGTTTATCTCCCTTCCGGCTATGAATCTGTACATGGTAACACAGTTTTGAATCACTTGTATAATGGAGTTGACGTTGTTCGCACCTCGTACTCACAAGCCGGTATATTAATATGTGGAGATCTGAACAAACTAAACATTAATGGCCTATGCTCGGGAAATAAACTTAAGCAAATTGTAAAAGCACCCACAAGAGGTGGTAATGTTTTGGACGTAGTAGTAACTAACGTAGATGATTTATATAATGTTCCCCTAGTCACTGCT
>NW_022687211.1:31887-34291 GCF_011630105.1 Anneissia japonica | reverse complement strand
CTTGGACTGGAGGGTTTGTCTGACCGCAGGACCTCACTTTGCAAAACATTTGCAAAGAAAACTGCAAATTCGGAAAAATTTAAGCACTGGTTCCCAATTAACAATACAACACATAATATGTCATTACGAAATAAAAAAAAAATATAGTGAATATAAATGTACTAAATCCCGATACAAAAATAGCCCGATACCTTACATGGCACGAATTCTCAGTTCATTGTGAGGTCCTGTGGCGGATGAACCCCCCAGTCTGAATAATCTGGATATTATATATAGCTCAGGAGTAAAGTGTGATGTAAAATTGTTTTTTATTCTTTGTATTTTTAGTGTTTTTTGACTGTGTCATATTTTTATATACTGTACATTTATTAGTCTTATCACAAATTTTATAGATTTTATTGTAATTACCCAATCTACAATTCAGCTTAATGCTGCCAAAGATTGTGTTTTCGATGTTTTTTTTTATCTCAATAAAATATACCCAAATATATAGTTGGTAGGAGGATCAACACCACCTTCTACACAAAGAGCAGCATGGTCTAATTCGCTTTCGAAAATTCGGGTCATTGTAAGGGCTAGCTTCCACAGTACACGTACGAAAAAGTCAACAAGCGAAAATATACATCAAAATCTCACGAAAACGAAAGAAAAGGGACTCCACTAAATCACCAAACAGTACAGAAGAACATCCAAACATCAAAAGGAGGAAAAGTACATTAAAAAAAAGGAAACCCACAAAAACATAAAATTTCTAGTGACAAGCAGCAGCTCACTCAGAAAAGAAAAGAAAAGTTTACATATAGTTACAACGAACGTTATTTCACTATTATTGAGATGAAACATATTTAAATAATTACATTTCCAAAGAATGTCTCAAAAGAAAGGTTCACATAGTTACTATGACAATAAAAATTCTCTTATTGTGGACAAGATACATTTAAAAAGTCAACAATTGATTTCGAATTTATTAATTTAACATAACCGATTGTTTTGGGTGTTACCATAGCCCAAGTTGTTATTTCTATCCCAAGTTGGACACAAGCAGTATGGACATCAGGGACAGGTGTGTCGATATACACATGCTTCACACATCCCAGTCGAACATGTGCATGAAAAAAAAAACTGGATCAGCTAAAACATTGTTGATAATCTTTTGACACTGGGTATTTTTTATCTCCAGTTGTTTCGTCGGGAAGTTTCCCGTCATTTTCATCTGATCTGATTAATTTCACATAACATGTCTTGAACTTCATCGACTCGTTGTAGCACTTCATACCACTGATTGACTGAAAGAATAATGCCCTTCCTACTTGGTTTGAAATCACCGCCTTTTTTCCGTGTGGTAATAATCTCGGATGCAAACGTATGTCTGAGCACCCCATATCTGAACAACAACGTGTCTCTTATTCGATAGACATGCTTAGTTGCTGTAACAGTTTTTCTATTGTAGGATCCACGGATCCTTGCATAATCTTACTCTCTACAAGAAGAAAATGTAAACGAGGGGCTAGCGTTCGGTCCAATTTCAACTCTCTGTTTTTTGGTAGGCTGCATATAACACGTTACATAGTTGCTTTAGCCTTCTCAATAATCCTGGAATCGGTGTAAATGGTTGTTGGATGTACAATTGCATTCTGATAGAATTTATAACAGTATCTTAACAACGAGAGAGCTGAAAGCTCTTCCAAAGTACTTGAACAAACTAAACTGATATTCTTACCCCACATTTCTTGTAAATATATACACTAATCCCCGTGACGTCAGTAACGCCTATTCGTATTTCTTTCGTTTTTTTCTTAATTTTATAGATTGTATATACAGTATTTGCAAAAAGTATAAAAATGATAAGCGCTGTCGTACGTCAGTCTATTTGTTACATAGGCGTACGTCACATCCTATTGACAACAGCCCGGGATATTCAAGTCAGCAAGTCATATTCTGAACC
Source organism: Anneissia japonica (assembly GCF_011630105.1). NCBI lineage: Eukaryota > Metazoa > Echinodermata > Crinoidea > Comatulida > Comatulidae > Anneissia > Anneissia japonica. Next base: position 32,346 of record NW_022687211.1, on the reverse strand, counting down.
AATAGAAATCAGTTTTTTTTTTGCTATGACATCACTTACTATACAACAAACCTGTTTACTATAACTAACTTAATAGCCCTTGTAATACTTTAATTAATTATCCGACATATCTGTCGTCATCTTAAAACATCCTGTTTTTAATACGTCAACTCACTTCCTTTGTTTGAATAGTGAGCTCAAAAAGCAAATAATGAATTTTGGTGACGTTATTATTTTTTCTTCAGTTCTGTGATCCATAACTAATTATGAATTATAAATATGGTGACGTCATTTGTTTACTTCCTCCCTATACAATTATACCTTACTACTTTCCAAAATTTACTGTTATCATTATTATATCGAGTCACTGTGAGTACTAACTAAATATATATTTTACATACTGTTCTTGTACATAAAATAATAATAATAATAATAATATGTCGTTCTTATATAGCGCTTAATGCCTTAACAAAGCCTCTA
>NW_022687211.1:26135-30910 GCF_011630105.1 Anneissia japonica | reverse complement strand
GCAATGAAAAAACGGTGTACAATCATTGAAAGTTGACTTGCGGAACACAAATTTATTAAGCTTTAACAAAATCAAACGGATATTTCGAGAGCTCCTGCTATCTTCATCAACGTTAAAGTGAGGAAACTTTGGAGATCTTACATACCGCCACATAATTATCTGGCGGCAGCCACTTAATGTATACATAAAGAATAATAAACCAATCAAAATATAAGTTCAGTGACAAGTTAATGGGCGAATTAATTACAATTAAACCATGATAAGATGTCGGCAAAATGATTATGTAAGCAATAGTTTATTGGCGGTGCCATTGAACCAGCTTAATGCTAAGACTTACTACAGTAAACAATAACAGGAAATAAGATTAATAAGGTCCTATATAATTAAAGCAATTTGAAAATAAATAGCAGAAATATAAGGTATGTGTATGAATTTAAATAATATAACGCATGATATCATGATGACATATATAATACAGTTTAGAAATCAATGAATATAATAAAATGTACATAAGTAGAAATAATATATAGCATATATTGTTAGATACCGTATTCATAGAGAAATATTGCGTATGAATGCATAATCACATGTAGAGCCTAAGTGAGGTATGAGGTATATAATATTGGGCGAGTTACAATTCAGTACTGGTGGCCGGATTGTTATTTGTGTTCCTGGTGGTGTAAATGAGCTGTCAGTATTGATGATGTTGCATAATTGACATCTAGAGCTGTTACATTGTGTGTTGCCATGTGTCGGTTTAGTGGAGAGGAGTTTAGATGAGGTTAAAGTGGACTTTAAATTAGGGGGTTGCCTACGTGGAATGTAGGTAAGAATGGCCCCGGAAAAAAGGCCCCGGAAAAAAATGGCCCTGGAGAAAATGGCCCGGAAAAATGGCCCGGAAAAATGGCCCGGAAAAATGGCCCCGGTAAAAATGGCCCCATATGACAGGTAGGTAAAAATGGCCCCAATGAAGAATTCGGTAATAGAAATGATATATATTGTTTTTAATCTTCAAATATTTAAATACTGTATAAGCAAGAATTGAATCAAGAAATAAAAAATGGCCCTTAATTATAAAATTCAAGAAAAAAAATTAATAATAAATAAATAAATAAATGCTGTAAAATACCCTGTAGCAAAAATTTAATTAATAAATCAACATAAAAACCTACACTTATCAAACAAACTGATTCAGTCAAAGCCAAACTGTTTATCTAGTTAATCTGCTAAGAAGGGCTAATTACTTACTTCCTGTCACTGCTTGGTATTTTGTTTTTAGTTTTTTCAATTTACTTGATCTTGAAAATGGTTCCATGATGGACCCGAAACGTCAATCTTTCTTGTCATTAAATATTGTTTTGAGATTATGTTCTTAATTGATTTAATTAATAAAAGCCACAAATAATAATTTGATTTACTAAATTTCATTATGTAAAAATAGTTATGCTTTAACATAGATTAAAAATATGTTACGCCTTACTTATTTTTAATCTATGGTCTTCTTAATTAATTTTCTTTTTTTTATTGGAAATTTTATAGTGCAGAGTAAATTTATCAAAACCCATTAGGTTTACAGTAATATGAAGAAAAAAAAATTAGTTTATACAGAAATAATATCTAAAATGATCTCAGTTTCCAAAGTTAAATCAAAAGATCTAATCTAAACACACAATATTAGGCAGGATGTATTTGTTTGGAAAAGAACCCACTCTTTTGTGAAATTTAGAGGTTTATAGGTGAAAATTGTAAATTTAGATATAGTTTTATTTTTTCCTTTGAACTGAGATCAATATGTGATTTTTTTTTATGTCTTTAAAAGCATTCGTTTTTTAACAATTACAGCAGATGCAAATAATGTTCTGAGAGATAATCGAAAAACAATGGCCATTGAATAACATTTTTGGATAGTAGAAATAAAAGTTTGAAAAACGTTATTTCACTAACAAAGTAGAGGAATGACATACAGTATACAGTACTTCAACTACCAAAATATGCAACTCATAGATAACCACAACTTCACTTTTGTTAAATATCAAATGAATTAACTTTACATGTAATAAACAATGCAAATAAACAGTAGTTAAAGGATGTGGATCAATTGTGTGTTTGAATCACAAGTTCATGTATGAGAAAAGGGAGAGGCTTACTTTCTCGCAAACTTAGCAATTAAATTGTCTGCTTAGAGTTTATTCAAAGTATAAGGTAAAAAACAGCAGCACTTTTGAGACTAACAATATATAATTTATTCTCTAGCTTTTGGACGAAAGCCTTCTATACTGTACAGACTAACGCGGCTATACTTTTTATTCAGTTTATTCAAAGAAGTATTGCTTTTAGTAAACTGAATAATTAGGAATACATTTATTTAAGCAACTAATTTAGTTGCATACTTGGTTTTTACTCATCACTAACTAAATCCAAGTGCCTACTACTGGCTTAGAATTATGTATAGTTACGTATGCTAAGATATAAAATAGCGTGTGATTGTGAGGGTAGGGTGAATATGGTAGGAATAAGTGGTATTGCTAAATCCCACAAACCTCCCAAAACACACTGTAGAAAACCAAACAATTCAATTGTGATTGACTGACTTGGTATATCAATAAGAAAATTAAATTTTTTGGTTAAAAGTTAGATTTTTTATGAAAAAATACTTGCAAATACACCACAAACCTCTAAACACACTGCAAACCCCATCTAAACCATATAATTATGATTTTAAACTCTCTTTTTCTATAAAAAAAAATAATAATTTGATGTTTATACTAACCCATTGTTTGTGGGGTTTACCAATACACAGATTGAATTTCTGGAAAATTGTGATTCCGCTTCCGTGAAATCGGCCACAAGTAAATTATTTTAGTATTAATAAATGCATGATTTATGTTGATTTATTGATTATGTTGATTTATTGATTATGTTGTTGCTATTTTTTAACATTTAAATGGAAAAAAAATAAAAAGTGTAATTCATGGCTTTTTATTTATCTTTGAATATTTTATCATTGAATATTAATTCTTGCAAAAAGTAAAATGTAAATGGCAATTTGTTGAATGTTAGTTTCCTTTTAAAAACTAAATTATTTAAGATAAAAAAACGCATATATGGACTCAAGAAAATCAGATTTAATACAGAATTTGATTATTGGGGAGATTCCTTTTAAAAACTAAATTAGTTAAGATAAAAAATGCATATAATGACTCAAGAAAACCAGTTTTAATTCAGAATTTGATTATTGAGGCCATTTTTACCTACCTGTCATATGGGGCCATTTTTACCGGGGCCATTTTTTCCGGGGCCATTTTTTTCCGGGGCCATTCTTACCGTACACCGCCTACGTGCTAGTAGAGGGGGCTGTAAAAATAATTCTTTAATCGATGGGTCTTTTTGGAGGGAGAACAAAGTCTCTTTTAATTCTCTTAGACCGTTGCAGGATTCTGGGGCTATAGTCAAATACCATAGGTAGCCGATCATTGTTAAATTTAGGTCTATATGTGAGAAGATCAGTGCGAGATTTACATGAGGCTTTTTTAATCTGGGTTTTTATTACATTTAATGGGTAGTTACTTGACATGAACTTGCCAGTGAGAAGAGATATGTGTTTGTTATAGTCGGATGGACATGAGCAGATTCCTTTGAGACGCAGGCATTGACTGTAGATGAGCGATTGTTTAAGACTCATAGGGTGTGAGCTTCTGTAGTATAACAATCCGGCCACCAGTACTGAACTGTAACTCGCCCAATATTATATACCTCATACTGCAACAAATGCAACGAGGGAAACTATGTTGGCGAAACTGGTCTAACTTTCAGATCTAGAATGAACAACCAAAATCATCTATAAGACACAAACTCAACTGCCCAGTAAGTGTACATTTTAATTCACCTAATCACACCATCAATGACTTTAGGGCTATAATAATAGGTTGCAATTTTAAATCAACACAAGAACGACGTAACGCAGAAATGAAATGGATAATCCGGTTAAAAACTCACATTAAGGGTCTAAATAACGACTAGGCTCTACATGTGATTATGCCTTCATACGCAATATTTCTCTATGAATACAGTATCTAACAATATATGCTATATATTATTTCTACTTATGTACATTTTATTATATTCATTGGTTTCTAAACTGTATTTTATTTGTCATCATAATATCATGCGTTATATTATCTAAACTCATACATATACCTTATATTTCTGCTATTTATTTTCTATTCCACAATTGTTTTAATTATATAGCACCTTATTAATCTTACTATGTTTTATTTCCTGTTATTGTTTACTGTAGTTAAATAAATCTGAGCATTAAGCTGGTTCAGTGGCACCGCCAATAAACTATCGCTTACATAAGCATTTTGCCGACATCTTATCATGGTTTAATTGTAATTAATTCGCCCATTAACTTGTCACTGAATCTATATTTTGTGGTCCAATCAACTAATTGTATTGATAACTTGATTCTGATTGGTTTATTATTTTTTATGTATATGTAAGATCTCCAAAGTTTTCTCACTTTAACGTTGATGAAGATAGCAGGAGCTATCGAAATATCCGTTTGATTTTGTTATAGCTTAATAAATTTGTGTTCCGCAAGTCAATTTTCAATGATTGTACAACGTTTTTTCATTGCTCTTGCATTTTATATATATATATATATATATATATATATATATATATATATTAAAAAATGAAGATTCCACGTTTGCTTCGATAAATAAAAAATATAGAAAGACAGCAATATAAAACAGCTATGAGTTGTAGACATA
>NW_022687211.1:23986-26031 GCF_011630105.1 Anneissia japonica | reverse complement strand
AATATACGATTATTACGATTTTTATTATATTTATTCAACAGTGTTAACGGCTAACTCTATTCAATATCATATATACTGCCGTGATTCGGAAGAACGCATTATAAGCCAAGATCATAGTTTTAAGATATTGAGCAAAACGCGTTTCTTGTTAGCCTTTTGTTATGGAAATGAATTATATTGAATTTTTTGTGTAAATGTACTAATTACACAACAGAAAAACATACTGAAGTACATTTTTTGTATATTTTTTTTCTATAACCCAGTCAAAATGGACATAATGCGCTTTTCCAAATTAAAACAAAAGCCAATGAAGCATGAAAAATATGATGTTAGGCATTATATCCAGTTTTGCCAGTAGAATGCATGCATTATTCTTTATTTAAGGAACAAATTAAAGTGAATTTTCACCAGGACTTTAGAGGTTTAAATTTCATTATGTTTAAATAACTTAAAACAAAACCAAATTTTATGTTTTTTAATGGTTTTTGTTTATATTATTTATAGCAACATTATTGCATTCACTCTCATAAAATATTTACAAAATATGTCTGATCTGATTTATTATATTCAATTCAATTCCCCTAAAATTTGGTATGGTACATGCAAAATTTAAATTAAATACTATCGTTAACCACTACAGAAAGAACAAGCAACAACACTGTTAGTAAGTTTTTTACAACATAAATAATCAGTTTATTTAAATTCACTATGAAGAATACCCCCTTTCAATTTAATAAACAAACAAAAAATAACTTAACTAATCACACTTCTTCAGGCCCATTTATAAATTTTTGTTTCCTTAAATTATAAGGAAGTATACTCATTTTAATATAGCTAAATATTTTAAATGTAAATTTAGCATAGGTATTATATCTAAATTCCAAGCATTAGCTTAATTGGAAAGTCTAAGTAAAACATTTTTAAGTTTGATATGTATGTTTTTGTATGGTCTTAGTTATAATAATTATTATTTATATTACAGACTAAAATTTATATTATGGCTACAATTTGGTCATGGGCATATTGCAACTTATTCTGTGCATTCTTCTTTTATTAATTGTACTCTAATCAAAAACAAACTTGGTATTATGCCTTATTATGCCCTTCCACCAGCTAGGGAACTAATAAAATATGTATCATTGTCTTCTGTGGTTGGTTGATTGATCGCTTTTCAATGCTTGGTGGATATAATGCACTCTTTCGGATATTTTTGATTTGGTGGATGGATATAATGCGTAATTCTCATATTAATTTCATATTTATAAACATTTTTTAGGGTATATGATCAATTCACATGATAGATTACTGCCAAAAATCTCAAAATTCTCAAAAATGGATGTAATGCGTTTTTCCGAATCACGGCAGTATAATATACGACAGTATTTCTAGCCGTATTGCCAGCAGATTTATCTGGCCGAACGCCCTCTTAAGGTGTAGCATTGTGTAATACAACCTTGGTGGTCTAGTGGTTATGATGCTCGCCTTGTCAGCGAGAGGTTGCAGGTTCGAATCCCGTCGGAAGCATTTTATTACACAATGACTTTTATAGGACTTTAGTCGTTGAAAAGCTACAGGGTAGCCTACGATGTTCCATCATGTCCTTATTTAAAAATACTGTATATGTACCTTTGATGATTTTTATTATATTTATTCAATAGTGTTAACGGCTAACTCCATTCAATATCATGTATAATATACGACAGTATTTCTAGCCGTATTGACAGCAGATTTATCTGGCCGAACGCCCTCTTGAGGCGTAGCATTGTGTAATACAATGTTCCCGACGGTTATTTGGACCTATTCAACAATGAAGCCTTCGTGGTCTAGTGGTTATGACGCTCGCCTTGTCAGCGAGAGGTCGCAGGTTCGAATCCCGTCGGAAGCATTTTATCACACAATGACTTTTATAGGACTTTATTCGTTGAAAAGCTACAGGGTAGCCTACGATGTTCCATCATGTCCTTATTTAAAAACACTGTATATGTACCATTGATATGATTTATATTATATTTATTCAACAGTGTTAACGGCTAACTCCATTCAAT
>NW_022687211.1:0-23802 GCF_011630105.1 Anneissia japonica | reverse complement strand
TTGTATGTATATGTCTTATTTTCTCTACGCCTAGTAGTCTTCTGACTTCGCCTGGGCTGCTTTAGTGAGGTTTATTATCTTTGGCAAGAGCTTTGATGGTGTAGAGATCGTTAATTGATTGTAATTTTAGGTTGTGTTTGTTATTGGTGAGTAATTTAAGGTCTCTTTTAAGGGTTATGGGTAAAGTCGTTCTAGGTCTGCCTTTGAACTTCGGTTGCTGATTAGAAAACTAAAACTTTATGGCGATATTGGCTGGTGTGTGTTCATCAAGTCTGAGGATGTGACCGAAGAGGCGCCAGCGTGCTTCAAGAATAGTGATAAAGATTGGTTTTTCGTTGCATCTTTTGTATAATTTTTTGTTAGATATTCTATGTGGATACATAACTCCAACGAGGTATCGCAGATGACGCCTGTGGAATGTGTCAAGCTTCTTCTCCATATCTTTGGCTAATCCCCAAGTTCCACTGTTGTATAAGAAGATAGGTTTGACGAGTGCGTTATATAACTTGATGCGAGTTATTTCTTTTACTTTTATTTTCGAGTTAGATTTCCATAATCGTTTAAGCTTGTAGAATGCAGTTGCAGCAAGTTTCTTTCTTCGTTCTACGTCCTCCTGGACGGCATTTCTCCAGACCCGTTCGTCTTCTTTAGAGCCCCTTTTTATGCATGTAAAGTCTGTTTTATATTTATTTACGAAGAGCTGCAATGTTGCTAGTTTCTGTTCGATTTCGTTAATATTGTAGTATTTTGATAATGAGATAAAATCAACATCATCTGCATTTGCTAGTTAAGTCGGGTAGTTGGGAATATGGTCTGTACGTGATTGACGCAGTGCATATTCGAGGTAGATGACAAAGAGTATAGGGCTCAGACTGTCTCCCTGTGGAGTGCCTACGTCGCTGGTGAATTGTGTGCTTTCTGATGCACCTTTGAAAATTGGTTTAATACCTGTGTTGCTGAGAAGGAATCTTATCATTCTGAGTTCGTCATTCTGTATAATATTTCCTAAGATTTCAATAAGCAATGATCGATCGATGCTGTCGAAAGCGCTTGTAAGATCGATACCAGTAATATATATGCTGATTTCCTCCTTCATAGATTTAGCCGCTAGCCATCGGTAAATGAAAACGACGTCACCTGTGCTTCGACCTAATCTAAAACCACTTTGACTGGGAGGTAAAAATGCTTCGACATTGTCTCTGATTCTCTCAAGTGCCACGATAGATATGCACTTCCTGATGGCGTTTAGGAGGATGATTGGGCGCAGATTTTTGGCGGGTCCTTTTACTTTTCCCGGCTTTTGAAGGGGTATGAGGATACCATTGTTAACATCTAGCATTGTATGAGTTTTAAATACATTATTGAGTATTTCTGTGATGTGGTGCTAGTATATCTGCACTGTACTTTAGGAGTTCTCCTTGCAGTTCGTCTTCACCTGGTGTTCTACTGTTTTTTAATCTTTTCAAACTATTCTCAACTTCGGATATTTGGATTTCGTTTGTAAGTGGGCGAGGCTCTCCCATAAATGCTTCGATGTTGTTTGCGTTCTCTTTGTGAAATTTTGATTTAAAGTGAATTGTGACTATTCTAAGAATGTCAGCAGGGTTTGCAGCAAAGATTTGGTCGGTATCATAGATTTTGGGGTTTTCAAATTTATTTCGATTAAGCTCTTTGACAGCCTTAAACATTCTCACGTCATCGTGAGCCGCGTCGATTTCAGTAATGAGAGCATTTAGATTACTTTCTCTAATTGCGCTTGCCTTTTTATGGATAATATGTAAGATGCGGTTTCGTTTTTGTTTTAGATCTTTTTTAGTGTTTTTATCTTTGCTGCTGTTGATTAAAAGTCTAATTTCCTTCTGTTCTTTTGATAGACGTTGGATATGTTCATCTACTATTAGGTTTGGTTTGCTTTTGATTACTTTAGGGCCGATAATTTGTGACGCTGCGTCTTTTATTGTGAGTTTCACCGATATATGTGTATATATATATACTTTTATATGTATACATGTATATAATAATATGTCATAATAGACATAAATTTCATAGGCAAACGTATAGATGTGTATAAGAGACAGCATTGCACTGTTAACACAATCTTCTATATTCTACTATTTTTAGTGCCTATAATTCTGTCAGCTGTTTTACTAATTCTTACAACTATTTTTCATGTTCTGTTTATCAAGGCTATAAACCAGACTATTGCACTAAAAGTTAGAATTGATAAAATGACTGATTTATAAAAGAGTACCATGATTTTATTACATACATGAAATTTCTTTAAACGTCTTAGGAAGTACAGCCTCTGATTGCACTTACTGGTAATGTGCTTTGTATTCTCTTCCCAGTCAAGCTTATCATAAATAATTGTACTAAAATATTTATGATGTTTAACAATTTCAACCGTATCACGTATAATAGTCAGGTCATCATGTGTCTTGTTGCCTTTTCTAAAATCAACGATAATCTCCTTTGTCTTTTTAACATTTAACTTTAAATAATTATCTTGGCACCATGTTAAAAAACGATCGACATTCTCAAGATGTACCTGAGTGTCATTATCCTTCACAAGGCCAACTAGGCAAGTGTCATCGGCATATTTAACAGTAAAAACTTGTTTATTTGTACATTTAAAATCGTTAGTGTATAAAGAGAATAGAAAAGGAGATAAAACACAGCCCTGGGGAGCTCCAGTATTGCAGGTACGTATATCAGATTTAAAATTGTTAAAACAGACAAATTGCTCCCTATCGTTTAAAAAGTTGTTGATCCATAAAATAAGAGATTGGTTAATAAATAAAACATTCGTCTTCTCCATTAAAATATGAGGTTTAATTGTATTAAAAGCTGAAGAAAAAATCTAAAAATCAAACTCTAGCATATGCATTAGCACTCTCTAGATGAACAAGAATTTTATGCAATAGGAATGGCATCTTCTACACCTCTCTTAGGACGGTAAGCAAATTGATATGGATCTGCTTTATCATTGGTTTCATTAAGGATCTCACATTTAACTAGTTTTTCAAAGCATTTCATAGGCACGGCAGTAAGAGCAATAGGTCTGTAATCATTTAGCATTCTAGGGTTACTAATTTTCGAAAGTGGATGGATTAATGAGCTTTTCCATAATGCAGGTCCTCATGAGAATTGAGTGACCAGTTGTGTAAACGAGAAAAACATGGGACAATTGCTCATTGCAAAACTTTTCCACTGACACCATCTGGACCTCTAGATTTCCTAGGGTTAATTGTTTTAAACACACGCTTAACATCCATTGTGTTAATCATTGCTAGATTTACATCTGTCATGCTATCTCTAATATTATTTTCAATTTGATGTCTAATGTCACTAATTATGACCATTATCAAATCGCAGGTAGAATAAATTAAAGATCAGTAGCCATTTTTTAAAATCATAATCTGTTTTAACACTATTTACACATTTTTGGTCATAATCTGTCATCATTCGCATACACTCTCACACTTGCTTGGTATTTCCAGACTTGAAATTTTCTTCTACCTTTTCTCCATAATTTCTCTTGCAGCATGCAACCTCATGTTTTATCTCTTTTTGTATTTCTTTTCTGTTCATTTCATCAGTGCATTTATACTTTCTTTGGAATAATTTCTTAATACTTCCATTGAGCCACGGTTTGTTGTTCGGATATACTTTGATTTGTGCAGGGTTACGCGTAATTATTGCGCAATAAAGATGTGTATAAGAGACAGATATATATATATATATATACACGTTTATATGTATGCATGTATATAATAATATGTTATAATAGACATAAATTTCTACCGAGCTATAGTTACTAAATTTGGTGTTGAAATATTCTTTTAGAAGTGGATGAATGTGCTAGTGGTCCTTGTCAAAACAACGGTACATGTTTTGACTTCATTGATGCGTTCTTATGTGCTTGTCCGGAAGGATTTACAGGAACTCTCTGCGAAAAAGGTACGCATCTAATTATGCATAATAGACACAATGCAAAAAAAAACAAAAAAAAAACCGAGATACTCGATAAACGTCTGGGATTCGAAATCTACCGGTATCAAAAACTTAAAAAGAAGATTATCACATTTCCTTCATTATCTTTCAATATTTTACATTAACTTAGGTAAAATAAACATTTACCATGGCTTTTCACCGGTCCGTTACCGGTAGTGGTTCTTAAGCGCCGTATTTACAACGTACGTCCACATTCTCTTGCTGTAACTCATCGGGAGGTTTTGCAGTGTTAGACCATTTACGTACAACAGACGATAATGCCTGTGAAATAGAAGCGTCTACGCTACACTTCAGATGTACTGCTTGATATGCATTTTTAAACATATTTTATCCCTTAAATTCAAGTTAAATAATGCAATCGTATTAAGTGAATTTGGTACTATTGAATTATTAATTTAAGTTTAATAATGCAATCATACTAATTACATTAACAACAAACATTTCAAACAATCCGAAGCTTGGCAACAGCCGTTCATACATAAATTTCAAAACACCGTCCTTAAGACTAGTATCATTAGAATCGCTACACTCCCGTCAAACTCGGTTTCCATATAATCGCCCACCCTATCGGCGACAGTCGCCGAGAGATGTCGGGAAGGTTGAACTTTGCCGGTTTCAACTTTGCCGATTGCGTTGCAGACGAGTCAGGATGCAATGCTAGCTGCCCTGTCGCAATCTAGAAGTCACCCCGATTCGTTTGCAACACAATCGGCAAAGTTGAACCAGGTTCAACCTGCCCTGCCTTATGTGCTTATGAGCATGAAGAGGATTAACACACACACACAACCTGCCCGACAACTGTTGGCGAATGACACAGTGTGAGCGATTCTATGGAAATTGAGCTTAAGTGTTTTCAGTGTAATCGTTGTGCTGCTTAGCAGATTATTGACATTTAGACAAAGTCCATATTCAGGGGCAGATCCAGGATATGAAAGAGGGTGGTTCAAAATGTTAAAAAAAAAAAAACCCAAAAGGTAAGGGGTGAAAGGGGAAAATTTGGATTCCTAGATGGCCGGAAATGGGCTTTTCTAATATTTGAGTAGTTTTTTAATGACCTTTAAGTTCTTCAAAATTCAATGTTTTTCTCCTCTTCAAAAAAATCAGGTAACTTTATCTCATTCTTCAGGCCATTATATAGAGAAAAAAAATCAGACATAAGCAATATGTTATTATATTCCAACAATATTGCGTAGAACGCACTTTCGTACAAACTGTACATTTTACGACATTGAGCCAAAAATGTTTATTTACTTTGCTTGTTGGAATAAGCATAGTTTGTCTGATTTGCAAATCTATAGGGGGGGGGGGGGGGGGGGGGGGGGGGGGGGGGGGGGGGGGGGGGGGCGGATACTGAGGTGGTGCAGAGGGTGCGGTCGCATCCCCCTAGATTGTATTAAGAAAAATAATTGTTGTATTGTATTGTTGTAAGGCATGAGAGTGCAATTTCCGGGCGCCTAGAGGCAGGCGCGGATCAAGACCTCTTCGCACCGTTTGTCAATATAGAGTGATAGCAGTGCCTGGTGGTCTGGCGAATTTTAACTCTTTCTGTCAGAAATGCCACTTACCTAAACCAAAGACAAAAATATATAGACAAATAAACTTTTTGCATTGTCTAAGCATTAATCAAAGAGGGACTGTAATTAAATCGGGTGCGCAATAACGTACGGTACCGGTACACTAATAAAAATGCATTATTATTTTTTCTGAAGTTACAACTTCAAAGTTGGGTCATAAGATTAATTTTAGAACCGCATTATTAACAAGATTAATAGGTTAATCTTTCCACGTCGGCGCGTGCACGGCAAACGTATTTTTTTATTTTTTTTTAAATTGGATTTAACGTGTGTATTTGATTTTGATAAACAATCATAAATCTCTGTACTATCTACTAAAAACGACGACGAACTCAGGATACGGGCCTCGATTGATACTCATATCAAAGGACCTGTTAATTAACCTTACACAGAGGCCTGTTGTCACCTGCTACGATGCCTTCTCCTCCTCCGTATCATCATCACATCACCATTATCATCATCATGATCATCATCACCATCATCTTCATCATCACAATTATTATTGTTTATGCTAAAATGGGGGAAATCTATTAATTCAATGTGTATTCATTCATCAATAGAAGTTTCTTAATGCACATAAGTGCATTTTTCAGCATCTAGAAAAAAACGAAACTTTGCTAAGCTATGAGACCACCAAGACTACTGCAAACCACTACCTCAACCTCCCCACCGACAGTTGTCGGGAAGGTTGAACCTTGTTCAACTTTTTCGATTGCTTTGCAGACGCAGATGAACCAAGATGCATTGCTAGCTGCCCTGCTCAATCGGAAATGCACACAGATTCGTCTGTGAACCACAACTGTCAGGATTGTCGGCTATAGGGGTGAGCGATTCTTGAAAACCCAGCTAAAACTCTGTATTAACGCCTGAGAGGTCCCTATTCTAAAAATTGTCTATTCTCGCAGCCCCAATCATGGTGGGGGCAATGAGGTGGACCCTCACGCAACCTCCTACCACCAAATCCTGCATCCACCCCAGGGTTGTCTAAGGGAGGAGGAGCATAGGAGGGAGCATAACTGCTGTCGGGAGGAAGTCAATAATTTTGTCGAGAAACACTGCTTTAAAAAAATATATTTACCGTCTGAGAGTGCCATTTCCGAGCACCTAGAGGGGCCTATTCTCAAAATTTGCTCCAAGGGCCACTGATCCTTAGGGGCCCCTTCGGTTCCCCTACCCATATTGTCTAGTAGGATCCTTGCTCTAGAGCACCCTGATCCAAAAGGGCTTTGCTGATACAAAACAGCATATTGTGTCACTGACATTGACTGTAGGACATATAGCATAACAATCCAGCGGGGTGGGTTGCCCAGCCGGCCAGGATCCCTGCATTTTTAAACATTGTTTTTCAATGGAGATAAAGTATTCAAAATTTTAAGCCTGAATGAGTGTCATTTCCGGGCATCTAGAGGTACCAAAATCATAATTGTGTGGCTCTCAGTATAGAATAGACTATAGGTCCTTGATTAGACCTTTGCGACGCCCGTGAGAGAGAAGGGAGAGGGGGAGCATAACTCCTATGAGAGAAAGTCAATAATTGTTTGTCGAGGAACACTGCTTTGAGGAACACTGCTATTCTTAAAATTTGCTCAAGTCATCATTCTCAGCCATGGTGGGGGCAGAGGTTGGATGGGAATACCTATTTCCCCCCCCCCCCCCCCCCCCCCGGTCAGAAAATTTCTGGATCCGCCCCTGAGGTTTCAGCATGCCTTTTGTAAGCCAGGACCCAGTAGTATTTTGTTACATCTATTTACAGAGGTGGGGGAGGGGAGTTCGTCCGATACTTCACTCTACAAAGTGACGGGGTTTTTTTTTTGTGAAAATATTTTTCCCGTAGGATAGTTCGGTAAAATCTCATGAATTATTCATACTCATGCTCATAGAACACATGTCTTCAAGTCCTTTTTAGGTCATGACCGGAACATTTTAGAGGGTAATAATAACTTAAAGACTATATAAAATATGCGTATTTTTATACTTCCCTGATATTTTAATATGCTAGAGATTAGCAAGAGCAGCCTCTAGTAGGCCTAATAGTAATGTTGGTTAAGGTCTAGTCCATCGTTATCATATGGGGCAATGGGTGTTCTTCTCTTCCTCCTCTACCTTTAAAAAAATTGTCATATAGTTTAAATATGTTTTTTTTTAAAATAAATACAGGCCTCCCTCTAAATAAAGACCCCTCCAATTAAATGCTTTTCTGTAGTCCCATAATAACAAATGTCTTTTATCTTTAATTATCCTTATTGGAGAGACCAAAGCTGCCAAAGACCATATAAACCCTGGTCGGAAATCAAATGTGATTTTTTGCAGACAATGTGACTTTCAAAATCGATTTTTAAAAACCTACTTTGAATGGTTCTGGTCAGTCGGAAGCATCACATACCTGCCTACACTTAGCGTAAGAGTGTTTTTTTTTACCGGAAAAAGTCTGGTACCACCACTACAATGGTATTCTATTTTATGAAACTAGTTATTAAATTTCCAAAAGAGCTTATGTTAAACACAAATATTTTGTTAACATAA
The DNA here is from genome assembly GCF_011630105.1 of Anneissia japonica. Taxonomy (NCBI): domain Eukaryota; kingdom Metazoa; phylum Echinodermata; class Crinoidea; order Comatulida; family Comatulidae; genus Anneissia; species Anneissia japonica. Next base: position 15,691 of record NW_022687211.1, on the reverse strand, counting down.
AATAGGCCTACTTAAGTCACAAAAAACATCACTTTGTTAAGTGAAGTATGAACTTTGTTTAAATGTCAGTAAACTGCTAAATCAGGACAAGTCCAGAATATGGGCATCCTAGGGGCTATAACTTAGCAGAAAGGTCAAATATCTTGCGCAGACAAAAATACTTATAAATTGTACTTTTCATGAATGTCTGACGACTGTACAACATTATACTTTGGCGATACTTATTTCTTTCGCGACCTATTTACTGTAGTTCAAGTACCATGGCGTTACACAATGTTGTCTTTATATATTTTATTCATTTTGCTTTTCAGTTCGCAAAAATGGACCGTCACAAACAGGTTATCTGATAGCTGTAGTAATTGTATGTGCTATTATTCTGGTGATGTTACCAGCATTTATTTTTTTCTGCAGGTAAATTTTGGTTGTTGCCCTAGTCAATGTTAGCCCAAATAATGCTCTTATTTTTTGTTGCTTTATATTCTCTTTCATTCATGTTTTAGTTTTCAATTGTTAATTTTAAAAAATGACGACTACGGCTAGCTCACGATGACATCGGTGGTGGCCATGGCCTCTCTACCTTATTGCTACTGTTTTGCAGTGATAAGAAACATTCACTTCTCCCACACCATAGTTCGACCTTTCACCTATTTCGCTGATGCTCTTTACCTATTTAAATGCTGGTTGTTTTATATTTTATATATTTTTTTAAATTTATTATTATTAAAGCACCCCAAAATTAAACAGTTCTTTGCCTCACACGTCATGTTAGATACGTCCTTAAATTCAAGGAGAATTAACAAAAAGGGAGTCTTTTTGTTATATATTAATTCTAGCACAAATTAGGAATTGTGGATGACAAGGTAATTACATATATCAAAACAAAAAAAAGGGTTTTATAGCCCAAAATGCACACACATGAATTTTAATTTTTAAAAAAATCTTAATCACTTTGGCCTAAATTTAATTATCATTTTCCTTATTTGAGTAAGGATCAAACGTTTTATGTCTAGTTAAAATCCAGACGCGTGCACAAATCTTGAAGAATATCGGAGCACCATTTTTTTAGTTGTCTTACAATTATTTGCGTTTATAAGTTCTTATTATGTCCATTAACATTTCATCAAAAATAATTATAGGCTTTACACGAATCTATAAAATTATTGAACGAGGTCTTGACACACTACAAAACCAACACATATGAGATTTTATTATACAAATTACGTTAGTACTGTAAATATTCAATAAACTGTAGGTAAGTGAAATGTACCACTTCAGTGAGTGCAGCTGATAACAAACAAAATAAAAAAAAATAAACATAACGAAATAAATATTGTAACGAAATTGGTACAGTCTAAATTGCTTAATTTTACCCTTTTATAAAATGGGTTAACCTAATTAATGCTGATTTGCCCTTGTCTTATATGTTAATTAGATTTCTTCCTAAAGTTATCATTCTAATGGTGATTGGCTCTCGCCTTATATGTAAACTAGAAAAGTTTTAAAGTATTTGGGGAGAAAAACATTTAGGGAGATCGATTGGTGACCCCACTTTGATCGGATGTAAACTCAATATTGTCCTGTTTTACATCTAGTATCTACAGTATTACATGAATTTTGTACGTTGATTGGTTGTTTTGGTAAGTTTTGAAATAAAGGAGTCACAAGGCTCATTACATACACAAGTTATAACTGTGTCCTTAATCTTTATTAGTTACCAGTCGACGGAATAATACCTTCGCCGAACCACACACTTGATCGAGGCCAAGGAACGTTACAATAATTAAAAGAAACCATATTAATCACTAGAATAAGTCAATACGTGATGAATGTAATCATCACAACATTTTAACATGTACTACATATTAATCCAGTTTTTACAAATTCTTCACAAGTATTTTACACGCTGTTTACATTAAAAGCAAGAAAAATGATATGATGTTAATAATTATCATGATTTGTTTTTGGTAATTTAGGTTTTATTATACTCAGAAAAACAAACGTTTGGAGGATGCAAATGGAATGAACATGGCTGACTGTGTAACAACAGCAACAATAAATGCACTAGGTAATAGAGATTATGAAAGAACACTACGATGTATTGAGGATACACGTGATAAAGCGCCTGACTTGGAATCTAAGATGAGGGATAATTCAGCCTGTGGTGATACAAATATATACTTGTCAGTTGAGTCATTGTATACTAATATGCAGTAGTCGAAATACCAATCAATTATTAGATTATAAACAATGTTATATTTTCTACGTACACTCATTTACTTCCTCAAAAAGAAAATCAAAATGATTTGATACTGTATTTGTATTAACATCAATTTGGAGGAAGTGAAATTTCCATACATTTAATTTAATATTACTTTTTAAAGTTTTTCTACGTCATATTGATTAAACATAGTTACACATTTCATACAAATAATGTTGATAACGTCTAGAAAAGAGCTTGACGCAAAATTATAAGTGTATAATAATTTGAATTACTGATGACACACTCTTCATTTTTTTAAAATAAAGTTCCTCCCCCAATTTCAGACCACCGTTTGAACATAAAAATTGGAGGTGAAATCAGGGTTCAGTCTGCAGTTACAAACCTTTAAATGGTCTCATAAACAACATAATTACAGGGTAATAATAATGGTTACTATACAAAAATCTCGTCATCTTCTGTTGCATCTGGAAATCATGGTAAAACCTTGGAATGGCTAGATATTTGCACAGATACATAAGATCATCATACTTTGCCTTTGTGATAGCTGGGGATTCAGTGAACTTGGGCATGAATGCATTTGACGAATTTGAAGGCCGACCACGGACACTAACGTTGACACGTATTTTGCTAAAAAATATCATCATAGTTGTACTTAAAGTGAATTGTATCTGGGTTATCTTTCAGATAACGCATCCATTTAATTTTCAGCCGGTTGACAGTGCCCCAATTAACATCTTTAGTGCGGTTTCTTATTGTCGACTTTCCAAGGATCTTGAAATCAATAAATTCCTCTGTGGAAAGGATCTTCACTGAGAATGGATTGCGTTGCCTTGCCATGGCCACAATGCGGTAATAATCTCCAGGGCTGTAAACATTCTGGTTCTTAATCGCTGTCTCAATCGTTGAGTGTGCGGAGTCACACTCCATCTGTGAATGCCGCGACTCCATATAGAGGTGATAGATGCAGGTAATCTGCATAGAACTTACTACATTTAGGCACATTGAGGAAAAATACTGGTTTCTATTTTGTCCAGAACATGTGTCTGAAAAGAAAATAACACGTGTTACCTTAGCCGGGGGAGATTTCAAATACTGATACATGCATGTAGCAATTTCGCTGCTACCTCTTCCTCCGACTCCCTCGTGCCACATGAAGCAGTTTACGTTGTGGCTGTCAAGATCATATGTAGTGAGATTATATGTAGTTTTCGGCGATAAAACAGTGATGATACATTCATTTTAGGGGAAAGCAATACTTGTTCCAAATCAAATGTTAGAGACACAACCGCGTTATCAGATTTGGCAAGTTCTTTAAATTCAAGTTTTAATTGTCGAACTCTGTTTTTCCTCTGATAGTGGGCATCGTAATCGGCTTGTTGAGCTTGCTTTTTCTCATGACTAGAGTTTTCATAGCTAACGCAGAAACTACAATTGTCTTTTTTAAGCTTATGAAAAAATAAATTGAATTCTGACACGAAAACTGACCTGTAGTACGATTATTTAACCTGTTTTGTCCTATCACCTTCATATTTTTCCATATAAAGGGAATGCATTTTTCTTATATTAAGGTTATGATCTAGGTATTTTCTAGTTGTCCCACTCCTTGCATAGTGGGAGGCTAGGACAGGGAAGGAATTTATGTGTGACTTAACTGTATCTCGCAGTAGATCAGGTTTCTTAATACCAGGTGGTTTGCTGCACCTCCCATCTTTTGCAGACTGTCCTGTTTCGGGCCTGTGGCTAATAGTGTAAGTCAAGTTTTTTTCTCCAATACACAATGTCTTTAAAAATACAGCCTTGCAAACTTTGACCCTCTTGTCCCTAACAGTGAAATAGTAATGAAGTGTCATGTTGCGCCTACTGCCTGGTGTTTTAAGGCTGTTTTTCTTCACACACACATGATTAGCAATATATTATCTCTCTTTCGTTGTCTGTCTCCCATGATCCAGTAATTACGAAAAATGTTGTCCCTGTCGTCATCTGAAAGTACATCATTGCATTTGTTGACGCATCTACCACAGCAGTGATAGATGATCTTCCTTGCCTGAACTACTTTCCCCTTTCTGGTTGTATAATATAATCCTTTGTTTCGTGCCCTTTTTAGTACATTCTGCTTCCATTCAAATTCATTTCTCTGCCTTTTTCTACTACGTCTCTTTTCTTCCCCATTACCTCTATTGTGTTGTACTACACCACCGATATTTTCTTTTGCTCTATCATTTTCCCCTGCTGCAGCCTACATTCGGTCCTGCTTCATCTCCTATATTTGGCTCTGCTTCGTCGCCTACATTCAGTCCTGCTTCATCGCCTATATTTGGATTGGCTCCATCCCCTACATTCGGTCCTGCTTCATCTTGTATATGTGACTTGATTTCATTGCCTACATTGAGTACTACTTCATCGCCTATAATCGGTCCTGCTTCATCGCCTATATTCAATAATAAATAATAATTGATTAATAATAAACATTAACTTATAGTAATGTCTATTATTAGAAGTAATTAATAATAATAATAATAATAATTAGGTAATAAAGATAACAATAAATGATATTAATAAATAATAATTTATATATTTTGTGAAAGTGAACCAGCCAACAACCTCTGATCATTTAGGATCAATAAATAATAATTAATTAATAATAAACATTAATTTATAGTAATGTCTATTATTAGAAATAATAATAATAATAATAATAATAAAAATAATAATTAGGTATTAAAGATAACAATAAATGATATTAATAAATAATAATTTATATATTTTGTGAAAGTGAACCAGCCAACAACCTCTGATCATTTAGGATCAATAAATAATAATTAATTAATAATAAACATTAATTTATAGTAATGTCTATTATTAGAAATAATAATAATAATAATAATAATAATAATAATAATAATAATAATTAGGTAATAAAGATAACAATAAATGATATTAATAATATAATATTAATAAATAATAATTTATATATTTTGTGAAAGTGACCCAGCCAACAACCTCTGATCATTTAGGATTAATAAATAATAATTGATTAATAATAAACATTAATTTATAGTAAGGTCTATTATTAGAAATAATTAATAATAATAATAATAATAATAATAATAATAATATAATAATAATTAGGTAATAAAGATAACAATAAATAATATTAATAAATAATAATTTATATATTTTGTGAAAGTGAACCAGCCAACAACCTCTGATCATTTAGGATCAATAAACATTAATAAGTAATAAATATTAGGTAATAAATATAACAATAAATAATATTAATAAATAATATGTTATTTATATATTATGTGAGAATAAACCATCCAACAACTTCTGATCATTTAGGACCCTCAATAACAATTAATAATAATTTGTACATTAATAATAAATAATATAACTGAGCTAAGGCATACTACTGTGGCATAATTAAAAACAAAAATTTTAAAAAATAATTTATAATAATTATAATTAATTTATATTTAATTATTCTTAATACTAATTAGGTAATATCAACAATATATAATATTAATAACAATAATAATAAATATAAATAATAATAATAATAATAAAATAATTTAATTTAAATATTATTATCATTAATAAAATATTTATTCTTTACTCTATACTTTAACCATATTATGAAAGTGAACCAGTATTGTACTACCACATGCAACTGGCTTCCTGCTTAGACCCACTATCCTAGGCCCACTAGCCTTAGCCTAGGCCCCCTAGCCTAGGCCTCCTAGTCCTATCTAATACCCATTTCACACTGATGCTATTTTGCAAATATTAACAACTTGTAACAAGTTGTAACCAGGTTTGGATGAGTATGAAAGCAAATCCTTGAAAACTTTCCGAGATTTCAAAGGGGTCCCCTGAGTTATCTCGGAACAAAAACAGACCATCGCGAGGCCTGTTTTTTCCCCGAAATCTTCCGAGTTGTTGTTGCGCATGTGTCATGTCCATATTTTGACCTTTTCGCGGCTGTGTTTTTTTTTTTTTTTTTTTGGTAGTTCAAACGAATGGCGGCAGCGGTGGAAAACGTATGAACATTATACTACCATTTGTTAATAGGCCTAGACCTAAAATCAAAAGAAATCTCGCTAAATTTCACATGTCTGATGTAGAAACAATCACGAGGCTTCGTAAAATACGCCAACAGCGAATCATTATGATGCTTGTCGCACTGAATATTGCCTCTAACAACAATGGTGAGCTACCGGCCGGCGGCCCGACTGCGCCTAGCTAGCCTAGGCCTATCTTTCGCCAGCTCGACTACAGCAAGCGAGCTAGGAGTTGAATTCGTTTTACTCTCCGAAGGCTAAGGACCATGGAATAATTATAATCTTGTTAGTTCGGTACCTGCAGGCCTAGTTTAGTAGTTGATATGTAATTCGGACAACCTACAACTAGCCTGGCCTACTACTAGTACTATCCTAGGCCTCTAGGCGCCTAGTCATTATTCTTCCGAGTTTTCCCCGAGATTTCTCATGGTTTGAAAGTGCAAATGTGAAACGAACCAAAAATCTCGGAATATCAAACTTGTTACAACTTGTTAATAATTGTTAAAAGTTGTAATATTTTCTGCTAGTGTGAAATGGGTATTAGATTAAAACAAGTCTAGGCTTAGGCCTATCTAGGCCTAGGTCAGGCCTTACTTTTAACTAGTACGGCCAAGGGCCTAGAATTTGTTTACTACCACTGTCACTTTGGCTATTCTAGATTCGGATGCTAGGTCGGACGGTTTAAATTCATCTTCTGATGAATAAAAAGAATTTGAATCATCTGATTCATTGATGATTTCAAGAGCTTCTTTTAAAGGAACCAACTTTCGTGAGTTAGCCATGGCTTCTGAAGGTACTGGGCAGGGCCAGTCTCTTCACTTACTTGTATTAGTAAATGAATCTCACTTACGACCTTGTGTTACTGAGCAACTGTAACACAGCAATACTTACTACCTTTGATTTTCTACTATTATTCCATTATGAGTGCTTCACTGAGGACAATATTTTTCCAACAATAGGGGGCACTATTGAAGGTTCTAATGAATAAAAAAAAAAAAAGTTTTGGCAAGATTGTCACTTACGACCTTTTCTTAATAAGGTGACGAATTGAAATAATCTAAATTGAGACTATCTGTTAACACTGCATTTTAACAAGAAATCACTGAGAGGTATCAGTATCAGTATATTATAGGCCTGTGTTTTAATAGGCAACAGTGTAAGCCATTGAAGTTTTATGTTTAGAAGACCAATATATTAAAATCACATGCAACGCAGATAGAATCGATAACAATGCATCCTGCCAACATCGTTGTTTTTACACATCTGGTCACTAATCCAATAGGCAACCTAGCGTCGCAATAAAATTATAGGAACAAAATAGGTAAACAATATTGTTTATGTTTTCAAGTTCGGAATTTGAAATTATTTTTACCCTATTTATCATTTGAACTTTGGCATTTGGTATCAAAATCACAATCTATGGGCGCACACACACGGTAAGCGTGCTCCTTTATCCATTGGCTTAGCTCAAAGCACAATACTGTAAGGATTTTGACCTGAACTGACCTTTGACCCCCAACTGTGAACACTAATTTTATAGGTGTCACCGGTTCTAAAGACAAAGCTTAATTGAAAAGGGCTTAATAGTTTGTAACTAGTAGCGTTTCAAAATGTTGCCAGAAAGAAGAATGTTTCTTAATAAAAATTTGGCCATAAAATCCTTGAACACCATAAAGACCCGGTCTCGTGCCAATGAATATGCAATATGGACTACACTGTGCTATTATTATTTTGTGGCAGAAGTAGACTATAATTCATTATTTGGGTTTTGATCTTAACGCTCCATTATGATATTTCACTTCAAACTGTACTTAGAAGGTGCCACCAGCTCTACTGACCACGTTTGATTTAAATCGATCAATTTGTTTGCCATTAGTATCGTTTTGAAATGTTGCCATAAAAGGAATGACCTTTGACCCCAAATCTCTGAAAATTATAATGATCCTGCTTCAGTACATGGAAAGGACTATACTGTGCTATATGATATTTATGAAAGAAGTACTATAACTGTTTTCATTTTTAGGGGGTGGGGGTTGACCGTAATGGAATGATTAAATCAGCCCAATCGTTAGCCACTAGTAGTATTTTGAAATGTTGCCAGAAAAATTGAGAACGATAACTTAAATTACCTTAAACCCCGAATCCCTAACCACTATAAAGACTCTGCTTTATGATAATGTATTTGTACAAAGGACAAGACTGTGCTATGTTATTTGTGACAGGAGTTGACCTGGCGCCTTTTAGCCTAATGACGCCTGTGTGACCTTTGACCCCAAGTGGTGAACACCCCAAGAAGTAGGGAGATTTCGATTTGTGCGACGACGCGACGCTAGAACGGAATCACTGTAATGTTACATATGGCAGTCCGCCATGTAATGCTCAAGTTGTTGTGCCCGATTCCAATGTTATGTTCCGGATGCAAAAACTGTATCTTCACTATGTAGTATTGTAGTGATATGACAAGCGAGATGGTTTACTTTTAATAACTGAACTGACTACATCTCTTCTGGTTATAATGCAAAGCGTTTATTTACTATTCTACAGCATGATATATACAATATTACAAGTAGGGTTGTGAAACGTAGTGTTTCTTTAAAGGTATGAGAAGGAAGTCTTTTCTCGATAACTAATAGTTTACTTTTCATACAAGCTTGGGGTGTGGTGGACATTCTCTGATTGGTTGAAAGATATCACCTTATCCTAATCATTTGACTATTACATCATTTTGGGGAGTTTCTATTGGTCAGATAATATAACAACTTTGGGGGTAGAACTGAACTTATATTTGGTAACGAGCTGTCTCTCAATTGAGCTTATTTTATAAATCAAATGTAAGGAGTTGACCACTTGGGCTTTTTGTCATGAATTGGCTATTGTCCTGTCAAAGACAAATTAAGGAGACGTTTAACAGGTGTCTAATGGGTTAGTGAGGTAAAAGTTCAGTTCAGTGGTATAGTTGAATTGGCCTATATAGTGTTGGTTATATTAACACTATATAACATCACTCATGCGTGACCGTCCTACCTGTGTTTAAATATGGTAGCATAACTCCCTCAAAAACAGCACTAAAAGCAACTATAATGCAAAAACCATCTTCTTCCACTGGGTTGATTCCTCCAACAATCTCAACAAGGACACTATGGAAATATAGTAATGGAATAATTATGTTTAAAAAAACCTCTTTATTAATTTATAATTACACATTTTTGAAAATTAATGGTGCATCGTTGTTGAAATTTTTTTTTCTTTTTCCAAAGTTGTCATTTTGGTGATCACGGTTTCGAATTAAAGGGGTCTGAAAATTAGAGGGTAAGTTTAGTATTGAGAACTTGGTGATATCATTTGGTAATTTTAAAAAACTGGTATCGAATACAGCGGTCTAGAATTATATAATGAACTGTACCATAAGTAAGCAATTTGTGTAAGTAACTTCAGTAAGTAACTTCATTGTTTGTTCATAAGTATTGTATATTTAAATTAACAAAATTAAATTAAAAAAAACCTATTAGCCATGACATGGAAAAAGTATAATATATATTTCGTTTCGTTCTTTTCATGCAGTAGTTTACAGTGTTTATAGCAAACTTAACTCGCAGGAATATATTTAACTCAGTTTAAACATTCTTGTTTCTAAATAATCTTAAAAAGATGGTATTTAAGTTCAAGAGAGCTTGATGTGAATAATTTCCAAAATATATGTAAATCCTTGTTGTATAGCTCATCTTTAAGTTCGTAAGATATTGGATTCCTGATGTTAGTTATTTGGTACAATTAAATACAAAATAATTGATGGTTTAATTTGTGGCGCAGTAACACAATTAGCATTATGTCTAAAATTTGGGGTGACCAAGATTCCTTCTTTTTTCCAAGAGGTAGTGAGTTAGAGCAACCTTTAAATATTAAACTTGATGCACGGCAATTACATTTTTCTAATAAATACTTTTCCATTTTAGGTTCACTTTTATATCCGAAGTAATGTTTTTAAGATAATTTACCGTACTTAGAGCATTATAATACCAATTTATGTTATGCTTTTTAATGTTTTTGTATTTATATTTACATTGTAATGAATATTATTAATTTGTGTTAACTGAGAAAAAAATTTATTAACTATAAAAATAGCTACATTTGTTATTATACATTACTCTAAATAACTGTTAGTGTAAAAATAAGGTTTTAAAGTAGGCCTATATATTATAAATGAATTTCTATTAAGGCTATACCAATGTGAATTTTACCATATACTGTATATTAAATATACACACCAATTATTTTTTAGGGTAAATATACTTACAATGGTACTGTCGCATTAGAAATGAGGAATATTATTACATTAAGATTAACCTGCATTAGTGAATCCTCATTTTACATCCTCAATTATATTTTTAATTGTCAACGTTAAAATACACTACTTATGTTCTATTGTAGTAATGATAACTATGTTACTGTAAATTTACCACGTTTTTTAGCCAATCGGCTTGATTTTTTTAGTGTGCTGGCAGACGGCATGCAAAAAAGATTGTCAAAGTAATGTTTTGAAAGAATACGAAAAGCACATAGAAACAGAAGACTGATTTGTTATGCAGGCCTGTGTAAAAATCTAAACTACGTAGATAGTAACTTCTAGAGTTAAAGACGTAATACAATACTCAGGATAGCCTTTAGTATTAGAGTTTCCATTAACACACTTTATTAACTCGTGTTGCACAAAGAATATCACCATCTTGTCGTCCCAGCATACAAAGCGGGATCGAGCTACCAGAGGGCGTGCGATCATTAATCATGCATGCAACATCTTTCCTTTTTTTGGAAAGAAACAAATTAGATATCATACTGTACTAGAATGTGTATCATAACATGAATTTACCAATAAGTCATTTGACTTTGTACTTGTAAGAAAATGAATAAAACAAACTTCACAATGTTACCACTGACTTGACTTGAGTGTACTTTATGAGTTAAATCTTCCATACAAATTTAGTATTTTGTTTTCCTTCTCTTTCTTTTCTTTTTTTTTTTTTTTCAAAACAATCCAGAACTGGGAAATAGACATCAAATATGCATATTCCAAAACATCAAAACAATTGTTATCTAAATTCCAAAAACCCAAAAGTGAGAATTTAGTGACTCTAAAAAGTTCTACAATGATATCAAACAGTGAGAGCACTAAACTTTCTATGTATATAAGGGTTAATTTTTCATTATAATGTCCAAAATAAACATGTTTTAATGCTCTGCTTTCAAAAATAATCTAAAACTGTGCATAACATGAGCATCTAATTTTCTATGCTCTTCCAACACTTGAAATCAATATAATTTCTTTGAAAATGTCTAAGAATTAAACATAGTCCTTAAAGCCCCATTCCCGGCAAAATTTCAGTTTTTAAGAAAAATCTAATTTTTGTATAATGTTATAAAGATTTATAAATATAATACGGAATTGCTAGTTTAACTGAATTTAGACATTCCTAAGAATGAAAAAAATGTAAAATAAGACTGAAATTTGATTTTTTTGTGTTCCACACTAAAAATAAATGCGGATGAATTTTTCATGTTGATTTTGCGATAGGTCGTGAGAAGAAATATCGTAGGCGCCGAAAACATTAGCCTATCAAACGCTGCTAGGCTAGGCCTAGCCTTACCTCGATTTAGGTTCTGTTATCACACATAAAAACGGCCGACATGATATTTTCCGTTGCTAGTATTGACACTTGTGAATATAATATTTCACAGGAATTATTTCAAATTTGTTAAAAAAGTGATTCTGACTGAGATTTTGACACTTAAACAAACATATCTCAGCCAAACCGAACGACCGCATTGTGCGAGATGCGAAGTACAAAAAGTAATCTCATTAGAAAGGGCGCCCTTTATTGACTGTATAAAGTATACATAAAAGCGAGAGTATTCCAGTGGATGCGATCTACAACCTCTGAATTTGCCTAGTAACGATGAATTCGTCGAGAAAATGGTAATATTTTATGAGAAATAGTCTGTATTTCTCATTTTTTTTATTATTTTGCGTAAAACTAAAATTCATGCCAATATTTTTCCATGATTTATAATAATTGGAGTAATGCAAATGCATATTTTCTAAAAAAAGTCAATTTTTAGTGAAATTTTGCCGGGAATGGGGCTTTAAGGTAACCAGGTTTTCTCTTAACTCTGGTACTGCGTCTAGTTAATGCACTGTTGTTTTGAGTTTCTTTTGGCTTCGTCGTACATTTAACGTGAGGCATATCTTTCTGGGGTAGGGTTTCGCTCTGCGTTTGTTTGCGAAGTTTAAATTTGCGTGAAAATGTATGATCGATGAGAGTGAATGACTCAGCGCTTAATCGAAGATGTCTTCGATTCCTGATGTACTCTGCGCCGCATTCTGTTTGCACTTTGTAAGATCTGCGATTGACCATTTCTTTGACGCGTGCTTTCTTCCACTTTTTGCAGTGTGGTTTCGGTTTCATTCTGACAATGTCACCTGACTGAAGAAATGGTAGTTCTTTTGCACCGCGATCAGATGATTCTTTCTGCTTTCGTTGCTTCTTTTGTTTGTTCTCTGTGACGTTCTCAGGAATGTTTGGTTTGAGATGGGAGCTCATAATTGGAAGAGATGTTCTTGTTCGACGTCCAAACATACGCTGTGCTGGAGAGCTATCTATTCCAGCAGTATGAGTGTTTCTCCATGCGAGTAACGCTCTGTTAACGTCTTTGTGATCTTTGTTGGTTTTCCGAACAATATTCTTGGCTATTTTAACCGCTGACTCAACCTTCCCATTTGATTGTGGGTACTCAGGTGAACTAGTCACTGTGGTAAACTGATATTCTGTAGCAAAGTTGGCAAATGCAGAAGAATTAAATGGTGGTCCATTATCACTCTGCACAGTTAGAGGAATGCCATGTCTTGAGAAATGTCGCTTGAGTCCTTTGACAACAGACTCTGCGTTTTGAGTTTGTCATATGATCGAGTTCAAAATAGTCGGAATAATAATCTACCGTTACAAGGTAGTGGTGACCACCCAAGGACAACAGATCAATTCCAAGCTTATCTCCCAGGGTCTATCTGGAAGTTCATGATGGAGCAGTGGTTCTTTTGGCTGCTCAGGTTGGAATGTATTACATATGTCACATTTAGACAAAAAATCAGCTGTGATTCCAGGCCAAAATACAGTCTCTCTCGCGCGCCGAAGCGTACTTTCTACTCCAAGGTGGGCGCTATGAAGTTCTTTCCTTATGGCTTCGCAAGCTACACATCTGTCTCATTTAAAGACTATATTGTCCAATATGGAGAGTTCATGTTTACAGTTAAACTATGGCTGTGTTTCTGGTGGGACATGACTTCGATGTTCTGGCCAACCCGAAGTGATCAGACGTTTAACAGTCTGTAAACCTATGTCACTTGCCGTAGCAGTTTGGATATCTTGCAACTGTTTCTCATGGACTGCACGATCGGCAAGACGGATGCTCTCTGGTACTTGATCAACATTTCCTTGATCAGTAACGAAGGCTCTTGATAAAGTGTCTGCCAAATGCATCTGAGGACCAGGCTTATAGCGAATTTCTACATCATATTGGCGAAGTCTCATAAAGAGACTTTTGAGTGTCTTAGGAGCTATTGCTATCGATTTGTTACTAATGTTAACCAATGGTTTATGGTCCGTCCATAAGACGATTTTACGACCATAAGTGTACAAATGATGTCGCTCTAAGCCGAAAACCTGAGCCAAACGTTCTTTCTCAATTTGAGAATAGTTGCGTTCAGCACTATTCAAGGCTCTACTGGCGTACATAACTGGTCCATCTTGAAGGAGTGCAAATCCGAGACCGGCTTCGGAAGCATGAGAACTGGTGCCTGAGACAATGCTTGTTTGATATTGTCAAAAGCTTGTTGACACTCTGATGACCAATTCCAAAGTTGGTTCTTGTGAACGAGTTTGCGTAATGGTTCATTCAACTGTGACAGGCTAGGAATAAACTTGGCAAGGTATTTAACCATGCCATTCAGTGTCTGTACTGCAGCTGGGGAGTCGGGTGTTGGCATGTTGAGCACCGCGTGAACTTTGCTAGGATCTAATTTGAGGCCATTCGCTGTCAACACATGTCCAATGAAGCGTAGCGATTCTAGCTTGTACTCAAACTTATCCTTGTTTAGCGTAATGTTCATCGGGTGTCTAGAAAACTAAGATCTAGAAAACTAAGACCTAAGATATCTTAGTTTTCTAGATCTAGAAAAGTAAGATTTTTAATGATGGGTTGTACCATTATATCATGAGGTATTTTGATTTTAAAGCAGTAAAATAAGGTTATACTATTGTCTCTAAGTGGGGTTCACTTTTTACTAAGGAATTTAAAAGTAATCTAGTCCTTGATTTTGCTGTACAGACCATTTGGCATAATTTTATTTGAATAAATGGAAATTCTACAAGTTGGATTAATTCATTAGATTGTTCTCTATGGATTGTTAAACATTCTGGATAGTCATTAAGTCATATGTTGGCCTTGATTACGTACCCTTCTAGAGTCTGCCGTTTTATAGTGAATTTTGGCATGGGTGAATTTTATCACTGATTAATCATTCTGTTCCTGTGAGTATTGATTATTGTAGAATGTGACTGAAGTCAGTGCTAAACCTAGGCCTGTGGTAGACCCAAAATAGGTTAACAAACGGGACTTACAAATGAGACATACTGTTCAGTCTCTGGGTACTAGTCAAGGCGAGTCGGTCATAGGCCTACTAATTACCGTCAACAAGCATGACCCAGGCGAGTTGATAGTGCCTCAATCAACACAGTTGTATAAATATCGGCGCTGGTTCAACGGCACGCTTTCCCCCACGGTTCTGGGGGTGTCTATAAAACGAAGACCGAAGAACCAAAAACGAAGACTCCTATTGTTTCTCTTTTATTTTGATGATAATACGCCAGGCGGTACTTGGCAACTGTTTTATGATGATTTTGAAATACTTAAATAAGGTAATTGAGAAATAATTGGAGGTCTTCGTTAAACGAAGACCCTTTAAAATTTCACAAACAGACGCCCAAAAAAATTTGTAATTTTGATTTTGAGACAGCCTGGTGTATTATCATCAAAACAAAGTAGAAAAAAATAGGGGCCTTCATTTTTGGGTCTTGGGTCTTCATTTTATACACACCGCGCCAGTGTTAACACACTGTGATTTGATTAGGCGCCCTCTATGGGCGGTCTCTCGATACTCCATCTTGGATTGATCGGACCGTTGTTTTGTTGGCTGTAATAAAGCTTTGTTGTACACTACTGCTAGTGTGTCCGATTGTAGTCTTTGTACTGTGGTTGTTCCTTTTCCCCACTGGCGTGGTGGCAGCTTCAAGAACCGTTCCCATCCACGGTACTGGTGAGTTCCTATGCCCATTGTTGAGCTAGGCCTTTTCGTCAATCA
>NW_022687210.1:0-566 GCF_011630105.1 Anneissia japonica | reverse complement strand
GCTAATAGATTATCACTGCATTTAATTGCTAGACATATAATGGTTGATCTACAGATATTTAATACTTGGTTCATTGGTTGCATAATAAAAATTTCTTTCTGTGCCTACAAGTAGATACTAATTCATTTCTCCTGTTAAGTGAGCCTAGTTCTGGGTGACAGATTATTAGAAACTTTTCATGTAGACAGAGGTTCCATGTAAGCCTCCTGTCTCTTATACATACATTGCTTCATGATTTTCCATTGAATTGAATATTGCACATTATTGTTCTTTAAAGTCCAAATGTATTTACTTAGTTCAGTACTGTTCTTATGTTTAGCATTTATAAATGAGCTGGTGTGATTAGCATATCTTTTTTTGAAGCTGTTCTCTGTTAATCCGATGTATGTTTCTATGGCTGAATTGTCGCATCTCGTTACGGTGGCTTGGTATACTATTCCCTCGGTGAGGCACTTGCCTGGTAATGGGCACTCACTCTTGTTTGCGGCAGTTGCATTGCTGGATAGTGTTATAATTGCTATTATGGTTGCTGCTTTTCTGAGATTCTCTAGTCAATACAGATTTGT
>NW_022687209.1:0-828 GCF_011630105.1 Anneissia japonica | reverse complement strand
CTCCCTTGAAAACAGTCATGTCAACTTTGTTATTCTTATTACAGTAAACAGGCCTATGTGTGTATAAAAAAATGAGTAGTTGCATACGTAGGCGTATTTTGTTTTCCATGAACCGATGAACCCCAAATAGGACGGTGGTGGGAAAATGTTGATTCCTATATGTCGAGAAACGGGTTTTCTCAACTTCTGAAATTTTGGTTTCCCTCTCTTGACGTATTTTAATGAATCGATGAACCCTAAAGAGGAACCGGGGGAGAGGCGGAATCATGTGAGCCCCTGGAAAATTTTGATTCCTAGATTGCGGGAAGTGAGCTTTTCAGACTTCTGAAGTATCTTTTAATGACCTTTAATAAAAACAAAATCAAGGTTTACACTATTGAAAACGGTCAGGTAAATTTTCTGATTTTTTAATACAGTAAAGAGGCCTATTGTGTGTGTAGAGGTATAAATATGATTAATTGCATACGCATTCTTTTTTCTTTTCTTTTATTTTATTTATTTTTTTTTTTGAAACGGGTCCTCCCCCATCAAAATTTTGATTGAGCATTTCCGACATTTAATTGTCCAATTGTAACACAAAATTCAATAATCAGCTTACGGGTCCTGGAAAAGTAATTCTAGAATTATTTTTTAAATATTTATTTATTTAATATTTTTGTCCAAGGGGGTGTGGTCAGGACCCTGACCCCTCCAGATCCACCAATGGTCTCCCTCCCCAAATCACTCCTAGATATGACACTGGAAATCGAGTGTACTTGTTTTTACATTTGGCACCCAATGGCTGCAGGAATGATTTTATCGTATACCTTAATTTAAAAAACGGTGCTT
>NW_022687208.1:0-668 GCF_011630105.1 Anneissia japonica | reverse complement strand
ATACTTATATAACACTAATATGGAACAATATAGTGCATTAAATACAGCTTAAAACTGTTTAAAGGGAAAAGCACTCTCTCGCGGAAATTATGTTATCACAACACACAGCACCTTTAAATATACTCACAGGCTACAGTAAACGTTTGCACTGGTCACCTGGTACTTACCTAACCTTAATTTGGATTAAATTTAGTGCATTGAATAAAATTTAAAGCTATTTAAAGAAAACACTCTCTCGCGGAAATGTGTTTCACCTGCTAAATCTACCTTTAAATACCTTACAGTGGGTGGAATAGAGCTCATACGGTCTCCCAATACCTTATTAACACTAACATGGAACAATATAGTGCATTAAATACAACTTAAAACTGTTTAAAGGAAAAAACACTCTCTCGTGGAAATTATGGTATCCCAACACACAGCACCTTTAAATACTCTCACGGGCTACAATAAACATTGACACTGGTCACCTGGTACTTATCTAACCTTAATTTGGGATTAATTTTGGTCTAACACAATATCTGAGCTTTTTAAAGAAAACACTCTCTCGCGGAAATGTGTGTTTCACCCGCTAAACGCACCTTTAAATACCTCACTGAGAATGAAAAGATCTGATATGGTCTCCAAATACTTATATAACACTAATATGGAACAATATAGTGCATTAA
>NW_022687207.1:0-652 GCF_011630105.1 Anneissia japonica | reverse complement strand
CCCTAAAGATAAAATTTGACAATGTTAAGGAGAACCTCAGACGACAAAAGAATTCCCCTTAAAATGTGTTTTAAATGTAGTAGTAGTATCCGACGACAAGCAATCAAGAAAAAACTAAACTGGAACAACTCTCTCGACACGAAATGTTCAGTGTATCATACAAACGTTTAAATACCTGCCTCTGACCCAAAGGCGTCGATCCGTGGCTGAAAGTTGGGGGACGAGATGAAACATAAAGCCTTGGGCCGTAGGCCCAAGCAATGGTTGGGGACCAGGGGGCGAAGCCCCGGAAGCTCTGGCGCATATAGCCTTTTAATTGATTTTAAGCAATGCAATTAACATTTATTTCCATACGAAATTTTTAAAATATACAGTGGCGGATCCAGTAATTTGAAATAGAGCTGGGCCCAGAGAGGGACTTTTACAGATGGAGAGTGTAGCTGGACTACCACCTCAGCCCCACCATGGTTGGGGCTGAGGTAAGAAAATTTATGATTATGCTACCTCTGGATTGCCGGAAATGGCACTCTCAGACCTAAATTCTAATTCTAATTTTCCTTTGTTTTTTTTCCATTTAAAAAAAATAGTTTTGAAAAATTTAGGGCCGGCTCGGCCCCACTTGAATCTACCACTGATTATTATGGCGTCATTG
>NW_022687206.1:0-522 GCF_011630105.1 Anneissia japonica | reverse complement strand
TTGGTCTGTGATTATAACTCCATGGTCTGAATGCGTTTTTCGATTGCGATTGGGAGTAATCGGTTCTGGATTACCACCGATTACATAGCAACAGAGTGTTTTCTGAATAAGGTACAAGACTCTGCTGGCGAAGATCTTTTGATGAGAAAGTGGATAAAAAGAACAGCTCAGATTTCCCAATCAAATTAATGAGGCATTTCTGAACCTTATCAACTAAAACCATACAAGCTTAATTGGTCAAACACAAAGACTGTATGTTCAATCATTCAAAATTTCCATATATTTTTCCCAAAAGCATTATAATTATTATAAAACACTGGCATTAATATTAATATAATAGTAAGGACCAATGTTCTGTATGTTCCAAACAATGTTTAAGAGTCAGCATAAAAAGTCTTTATGATTAAAATTTTGTCTAGTATGGTTACAAAAACAATCATACAATTATAAAAAAAAACCCTATAATTTCACATGTGTAATAATTTACAGTATTTAACAACAGGACAGTTACAGTACTATTAT
>NW_022687205.1:0-622 GCF_011630105.1 Anneissia japonica | reverse complement strand
GTTT
Organism: Anneissia japonica; assembly: GCF_011630105.1. Taxonomy (NCBI): domain Eukaryota; kingdom Metazoa; phylum Echinodermata; class Crinoidea; order Comatulida; family Comatulidae; genus Anneissia; species Anneissia japonica. Next base: position 618 of record NW_022687205.1, on the reverse strand, counting down.
TGTAAGCAGTAAAATCTGCTATAATTTACGATCGCTTGTGTAAAATGGCGTCTAATGATCGTGACGTCATGTATACCATAATTCTAGGTAGGCCTAGACCGTGATAGAATTTCAGCCTCTAAAACGACAAATATCGTTAAATATGTTACTTGAATTGATAATTTATGTTTAGTAGATACATAGGAATTAGTTTTTATAACAAATATTTAATTGATTTTAGTGATGTTAGAAGATTGATAAGTTCAATAAAATTATTGGTAAATGATGTGTTAGCTGTTAGTTTACGATTACATGACTGGTATCTAGTGATTTGAATTTTAGGATTGCCTAAATTCTTAGAATGATTTCAATGTTCTATATTATTCTGTTGCTTCTTGTTCCTATGCTTTTATTATAAAATTAAATGTAACTGTCTTTTTTTCTAGAATATTTTATAAACTGATCCTTCTGGCAAAAATACCACTTTGCCAATTATTATAAAGATTGTCATTTTGGTAAGTGATCTACATACATTTATTTTTATATGAAAAAAATATATATAGATTAGGCCCCGTAAAAAAAAATTATTACGTTATCACCCCCCCCCCCAACCAATCACTTGGGGAAATCCGGGGGGGG
>NW_022687204.1:0-1183 GCF_011630105.1 Anneissia japonica | reverse complement strand
AGGTATTGTCAACCACTGTTATCCAATAAGCATTTAAAATAACTGTTATCCAATAAGCATTTAAAATAACGTTTACTATTTGTGACACTTCTGGTTTTAAAGTTTATTTTGAGGGGCATTCTGCTGTAGCATTTTTATTTATTTTCATGAATAGAGAAACTGTAAAAGAGGTGCTTAGGCAAGACTTTTTTGATACCTTGTTTAGCAAACCCACTGACTGCAAATATTGATGATTTCAAATTATAAAAAATTTATATTTGGCCTATTAGCGCACCTGCCGCCACGAAAAAGTGAAAATTTCAGGAAAAAATAAAAGATTTTCTATATTTTTATTACGCCCTCCGCTGTGATAAGATATGTACTGTATATTTCTTCCTAATTTTATAAATTTAAAGCATTTAGCCATCCTATTTTACATTCACCAATACAATTTTATTTTTATTTTTTCCTTTTGGCAAAACTATATGCTAAATAAGAAAATTTTTATTTTTATTTCGCCCTCCTCCAATGATCTTACAAAAAATAAGTATGCGAAACATGGAATTAAAAAAGTCTCGCTTTATCTTATCTTGCCACCTGTTCACTCTTTCGTAATGAGAAGTGAAATTTAAAAAAAAATATTATAAACTGTATATGCCTTATTGTAGGTACGGTAAATGCTCAAATAAGTGCCGTACCAAACCTGATTTTTCTTTTCGCTAAGGACCACTCTCAAATAAGCATCGCAGCACTTGAATCGAGAGTATATTTTACCCTGTGTGTAATGAAACCGGGTTTTAAATAAATGAATACAGTGTTAAAATGAATAAATAGCACAATGAAGACACAAGCATTTCTTTATAAGCAATTATTTATGATGACATAGGACCTTTGATAAGCCTATAAAACTATGTGGCGCCAGTATTTGCCTGAGGGGGGGGGGGTGAGGTTCCTGACGAATTGTGCTTTTTCCCCCTGACAAATTGTGCTTTTCCCCCTGGCAGGGAGGGGGGCAGCTCTTCCCGACGGGGTGCTCTGGGCCCCCGGCCTCACTGGCACCACCCCTGGTGACTACATGAGATAGGTAACATGCGAATGGGCATGGAAAGCACCATGCCAATGTATTTTTATAAGCGTCGTCCTCGAATAAGCGCCGCAACACTTATTTGAGCATACGGTATGTTTAACTTGAGGCCTCGCCGCC
>NW_022687203.1:0-13915 GCF_011630105.1 Anneissia japonica | reverse complement strand
ACATCCAGCGTTAGGCCCACTGAATTGTTTAAATGCTTAAATAATTGAAAACATAAATTATGTGGGTTAAATTCTTATATAATTTACAATGAAACTTTATAATGTACGGTATTTTATAAGATTATTTTTTTAAACAGAATAAAATAGGTAACATTTTATTGGAAAAAAAACACCATATTTTACATCTACAGACGTAAGTTGATTTAATATGCTGAATCATTATTAATGGTATAGGCCTATACCTATTATATGTTTCTATAAATTAATCAACAAATATCTCATTAATCACACTATCGCAAATAGGCCTATTGAAGTATTATTAATTATTTATTAAAGCATTATTCGAGCACCTTCATTATTATTATTATTATTATTATTATTATTATTTTATGTATTATTTATCAACCATACTAACATTGAAAACATGAATTATGTGGATAAAATTATCATAGAAAATAAACTTATAATTTATAAGTTTATTTTTTAAAACAGCAGAATAAAATAGATAACTTTATTTTTTTTAAAACCAGGTTTAGCATAGACGCAAGTTGATTTAATATATGCTGATTCATCTCAATAATTAAACAATTTTTTTTATTCATTTCGAGCACTGTTATTATTATACTATTATTATTATTATTTTTATTATTACTATTATTACTACTATTTTATTTTAAATTTTTGTTGTTTTATTTTTTGTTTTATGTATGGGCCTAGATATAGGCTATGTATATATTTAATAATTAGAAATAATTATAATTTAATTATAAAACATATATAATATAATGTTAACAATGTTATAGGCTAGGCTAGACCTAACCAATTATTGATACCATAATCTATAGATAAAAACATCCATTTGACAATTAAACAGCAGCTTTTCGAATGGCAGTGCCGATAGAAAACTGCAGTGTTTTGGCACTGCGGCAGTGCCGATAGAAAATCGGAGCTTTTTTCGCACTGCGGCAATAATGCCGATAGAAAATAACAGCTTTTTTCGCACTGTGGCAGTGCATAGAAAACAGCAGCTTTTTTGGCACTGCGGCAGTGCCGATAGAAAACAGCAGCTTTTTGGCACTGCGGCAGTGCCGATAGAAAACAGCAGCTTTTTTTCGCACTGCGGCAGTGCCGATAGCCTCAGCTCCATATGACAGGTAGGTAAAAATGGCCCCAATAATCAAATTCTGAATTAAAACTGATTTTCTTAATGAGTCATTATATGCATTTTTTTTTATCTTAACTAATTTAGTTTTTAAAAGGAATCTCCCCAATAATAAAATTCTGTATTAAAACTGATTTTCTTGAGTCAATATATGCATTTTGTTTTCATTTTAAATAATTTAGTTTTTAAAAGAAATCTAACATCAAACAAATTGCCATTTACATTTTACTTTTTGGAAGAATTTATATTCAATGATAAAATATTCAAAAATAAATAAAAAGCCATGAATTACACTTTTTATTTTTTTTTCCATTTAAAATGTTAAAAAATAGCAACAACATAATAAATCAACATGAATCATGCATTTATGAATACTAAAATAATTTACTTGTGGCCGATTTCACGGAAGCGGAATCACAATTTTCCAGAAATTCAATCTGTGTATTGGTAAACCCCACAAACAGTGGGTTAGTATGAACATCAAATTATTATTATTTTTTTTTTTAATAATAAGAGAGTTCTACAATCATAATTATATGGTTTAGATGGGGTTTGCAGTGTGTTTAGAGGTTTGTGGTGTATTTGCAAGTATTTTTTCATAAAAAATCTAAATTTTAACCAAAAAATAGTTATTGATGTATTTAATTTTCTTATTGATATACCAAGTCAGTCAATCACAAGTGAATTGTTTGATTTTCTACAGTGTGTTTTGGGAGTTTTGTGGGATACCACTTAATCCTACCATAATCACCCTACCCTCACAATCACACGCCATTTTAATTCCTAGCATAATTGCCATACATAACTATATATAATTCTAAGCCAGTAGTAGGCACTTGGATTTAGTTAGTGATGAGTAAAAACCAAGTATGCAACTAAATTAATTGCTTAAATAAATGTATTCCTAATTATTCAGTTTACTAAAAGCAATACTTCTTTGAATACATTTATTGCTAAGTTTGCGGGAAAGTAAGCCTCTCCCTTTTGTTGAAGTACGTAAGCCTCCCTTTTCCCATACATGCATGAACTTGTGATTCAAACACACAATTGATCCACATGCTTTAACTATTGTTTATTTGCATTGTTTATAACATGTAAAGTTAATTCATTTGATATTTAACAAAAGTGAAGTTTGTGGTTATCTATGAGTTGCATATTTTGGTAGTTGAAGTACTGCATACTGTATGTCATTCCTCTACTTTGTTAGTGAAATAACGTTTTTAAAACTTTTATTTCTACTATCAAAAAATGTTATTCAATGGCGATTATCTCTCAGAACATTATTTGCATCAGGGAGTTGTTATTTAGAAGGAGTCACAACACATTTATCTACTTATCTACAGCCAATGAGTGAAGCGCGGTGTACTAAATCTTCAAAGAGAACCGTGACTAACTGCCTGTCTTTTGTCAATAGGGTACTTTTCCGACGATCTTGCGCCCTCGGTTGTTAAAATTTTGTCTTTGTAGAGAAAATAATTTCGTGACAAACGACCAGTAGAGCATGCGCAGAGTTTTTTTTTATTCAATTTTCGCTGTTCAATAAATTTGCATCTCAAGAGAAGAATAATTTACAAAAAACCGCATAAAAATTCGCCTTTTCGTTAAAAAGTTACGACTATTTGAAATGGAGCTATATGTGTTTGTTCGTACACCGTCATTTGTAATTTTCATGGGTTTTTGGGAAGTTTTAAAGCTTATATTTTATATTTTCCACACGTATCTCCATTTTATAACTAGGACAAATAGTTTATGCAACTTGTTAACTATCATTTTCTTTATGTCTCATTTTCTTACAGTTTCGTACAGAAACGTAATTTGAGTTCAAACTGAACATGTTTTCGTAGCAGGGAAATGATATAGGGGCATATTTGTTGTATCGGTTTGACGCTAGCTTGTAGTTGATAACTGACTCTCTCTAGTTGCCATGCTTTTTCGTCACACACAAGCATAAGAAGGTTTACTGCGCATGCTCATATTCGGTAATTGAACCTCGTCGTTATCTACCTCTCTGCTTTCGTTATCTTGTCGGAAACGTAGACTGATCAAAAGAGAGGATTTTGTTGTGAATCCTTCTAAATAACAACTCCCTGTTTGCATCTTTTGTAATTGTTAAAAAAACAAATGCTTTTAAAGAAATTTAAAAAAAATCACATATTGATCTCAGTTCAAAGGAAAAAATAAAACTTATTTCTAAATTTACAATTTTCACATATAAACCTCTTAATTTCACAAAAGAGTGGGTTATTTTCCAAAAAAATACATCCTGCCTAATATTGTGTGTTTAGATTAGATCTTTTGCTTTAACTTTGGAAACTGACATCATTTTAGATACTATTTCTGTATAAACTAAATTTTTCTTTTCATATTACTGTAAACCTAATGGGTTTTGATAAATTTACTCTGCACTATGGAATTTCCAATAAAAAAAAAGAAAGTCAATTAAAAAAGACTAAGTAAAAAGATTAAGTAAATTGAAAAAACTAAAAACAAAAATACCAAGCAGTGACAGGAAGTAAGTAATTAATTTACATATCAATAGGGCCTACTGTGTGGAGCCACAATGGAGCTAAGCAATAATTATCCTTTCTTAGCAGATTAACTAGATAAAAAGTTTGGCTTTGACTGAATTAGTTTGTTTGTTAAGTGTAGGTTTCAGTTCTTTGATCCAAATCATTTCTTTAATTAAGCAATCAAACTTGGATTTGCACTTAGATAAAACCTTGAAATAATTAACAGTTTCAGTAGCACTAATATAATGATCTTTTAAATGTTTTCCTATGTTACCTTTACTGTGCATAATCATTTCTTATTTAAAATAGAATTATTTAATCAATCAGTAACTTGTCCTTTTTTAAATGAAATTAATGATTTTCTTTAAAAAGATGCTACCCAAGGCGAGACTTTTTTTATACCATGTTTGACGAACTCGCTGACTATTGTACATTTTACTGTACTGTTTTTCCGTTTTAAAATGTTTGTGCTCGTTAGCAATTTAGATTTATTGTTGATGTTATCCATGACAGTAATACGTACCGCGAAATGCTAGGCCTCTGAAAGTCCCATAGTTGGTAGTCTCCACGTTATTGGAAATTTTTATTTCAAAATTTGCGAAAATGGTTTATAACATTCCCTGCAAGTTTGTCGTTCAAAACTGGTGCCGAATCAATGTTTTAGAGCCTCCCATCAGAGACATTAATAATAATAATAATATTAATAATTGGCCGCATATATAGTAATAATATCTAATAATATTAATAAATTTAAAAAATACTTAGACCTACTCCCAGAGCTACTCATAGGAGCTAAAAACTAATTTATTTTAGTTCTCAAGTATGCATATTCTTTATGTTGATTTATTAATTAAATTTTTGCTACAGGGTATTTTACAACATTTATTTATTTATTTATTATTAATTTTTTTTCTTGAATTTTATAATCGAGGGCCATTTTTTATTTCTTGATTCAATTCTTGCTTATACAGTATTTAAATATTTGAAGATTAAAAAAAAAAATATATCATTTTTCTATTACCGAATTTTTCATTGGGGCCATTTTTACCTACCTGTCATATGGGGCCATTTTTACCGGGGCCATTTTTCCGGGGCCATTTTTTCCGGGGCCATTTTTTCCGGGGCCATTCTTACCTACATTCGTCTGTTGATACACCAACTTTTTATTCCACTTAAAGTTAAAAAATGATATTAAAGAATCATAGTAAACAGAGCAAAGTACAGGGATGGAACTTGGCTGCACAAACGTTGAGGGTGATGCTATGATAAAGTTTTTACTTCCTCTGGGCTGCTATTTCAAATTTAGAAGAGCTAAACGTATACCAATTTTGGGAGTTCTTTTACAGTTCAGTTTACAGGGTTTAATTTTAAATCTGAGTGGGGTAGCGCGCTTATGGCTTGTTTGAAAAACACAATGAAGATGTACGGTAAGAATGGCCCCGGAAAAAATGGCCCAGGAAAAAATGGCCCAGGAAAAAATGGCCCAGGAAAAAATGGCCCCGGAAAAAATGGCCCCGGTAAAAATGTGCTCAAATGACAGGTAGGTAAAAATGGCCCCAATAACAAAATTCTGTATTAAAACTGATTTAAAAAAAATCATTATATGCATTTTTTGAAACTGAAATAATTTAGTTTTTAAAAGGAATCTAACATCAAATAAATTGCCATTTACATTTTTTCTTTTTGCAGAAATTACATATTCAATGATAAAATATTCAAAGATTAAAAAAAGTCATGAATAACACTTTTTATTTTTTTTTCTATTTAAATGTTAAAAAATAGCTACAACATAATCAATAAATCAACATAAATCATGCATTTATTAATACTAGAATAATTTATTTGTGGCCAATTTCAAGGAAGCGGAATCACAATTTTCCACAAATTCAATCCGGGTATTGGTAAACCCCACAAACAATGAGTTTAAATGACCATCAAATTATTATTTTTTTTTTTAGAAAAAGAGAGTTCTACAATCATAATTAAAGGGTTTAGATGGGATTTGCAGTATGTTTGGAGGATTGTGGTGTATTTGCAAGTATATTTTCACAAAAAAGATCAACATTTTAACCAAAAAATAGGTTCTTATAAATATTTAATTTTCTTATTAATATACTAAGTGAGTCAATCACAATTGAATTGTTTGGTTTTCTACAGTGTGTTTTAGGAGGTTTTTGGGATTTAGCAATACCATTTGATCCTACCATAATTACTTTATCCTCACAATTACCCCCATTTTAATTCTTAGCATAATTGCCATATTTACATAATTATGTATATAATATATAGTATCTCAGTTTACATTATTTAGTATAGTTTTGGGCACTTAAGTTTACTTGGCGGGGAGTAGAAACCAAGTGTGCAATTAAATAAGTTGCTTAAATAAATGTATTCCTAATTATTCAGTTTACTTTAAAAACAATATTTGATTAACAATACTTCTTTGAAGTAACTCTAAGCAGAACATTTGTTGAAGTAAAGTAAGCCTCCCTTTCCCATACATGAACTTGTCATTCAAACACACAATTGATCCACATGCTTTAACTACTGTTTATTTGCACTGTTTATAACATGTAAAGTTATTTCATTTGATTTGATTTTGTGGTTATCTATGAGTTGCATATTTTGGTAGTTGAAGTACTGTATGATTGTATGTGATTCCTCTACTTTTTTAGTGGAATAACGTTTTTAAAACTTATTTCAACTATAAAAAAATGTTCAATGGTCGTTGTTTTCTGATAATCTCTCAGTACATTATTTGCATCTGTTGTGTAACTGTATTTATTATTGATTAAATTCTTGCTTATTACAGTATTTAAATATTTGAAGATTTAAAAGAAAAAAAATTCTATTACTGAATTTTTTCATTGGGGCCATTTTTACCTACTTTTCATTTGGGGCCATTTTACTGGGGCCATTTTTACTGGGGCCATTTTTACCAGGGCCATTTTTTCCGGGGCCATTTTTTCCTGGGCCATTTTTTCCGGGGCCATTCTCACCTACATTCCACAGCGAAGACAGTACCCAGTGATCACTTTTTGGCGCTATTTATTCTATTTATGGTATACAATATATCCTCTTTCTCATCTTCAAACCACCCTGTGCACATTATCCAGGGACTGCATTTTTCTCCTTACTTTATTGAAAATGTATTTATCGAAATTTAAATTATGTTGTAAATATATATATATATATATATTGTTTAATTATTTTTTTTTACTTCACGAGCCAAAATAAATTGCCTCGCGGGCAAAATTTGGCCCGCAAGGAATATATTTATTATATGCAATGAAATAAAATATGTTCGGATTGCATTATCAGTATTACATTATCTTTTACAATTATTAATAAGATGAATATTTTGTCATGCTCTGGATGAGCATTCAGAATTTTATCAAGTGGCCTAAAAATATGCTATTTGTGGTAGGTCTTTACTGAATTATTCCTTAGCAGTTTTAATTATTCAGTACATTATTGCTTAATTAAAGGTGCAAATAACGTACCTGATGATGAAATTAATATTAAAACAGCCGTTTTGATACACATTAAATGTTTAATTGTTTAGTTTCGATTTATTTCAGTAAGTCATAATTATTCATATTGTGTATGCATGTATGATGTATGCCAATAGAAAATTTAAAGTATGGGAGAATCCTTCAGAAACAAGCCTTCGGGTTAAAGGGTCATCCTCAGCGTTCCATGTTTAATTCCTACAAATGCATTTATAGGGAAAAAAATACATCATAAACGCACACCACCATGGTGATGTGTGTTTATGATGTATTTTTTTTATCCCGTTTTTTTTTTGGTACCTTCTTAATCATGTTTAGTTTTTTCTTTGTAATTACTTTATGGAATGCAATACATATTTCCTGCATTTGCTTACTTCCTTCTGTCTAAAACAATAAATGAAAATATGAAAATGAGATGTAAAAAATTACATTGGAAGCAAAACTTTTAACATGTAACGCTTTTAAATAATAAGATAATTAATTCTAGTCAAGTGAAATGTTTTACAGGAATTAATCTAATCTTCCAGTCATGTAAAGGTAAATCTATCCCACGCCGGACACCATTACGGTATTTCTGAGTCTGGGTTTCGGGGCCGGAAGATTATTATTTACGTGGTGAATCAAATCAAGATAAATAGACCTAGGCCTAAGTTATTGATACTTAACTAGAATAAAAAATGAAATTATTTCAAATTTGTTCCACATAAAAGAATCTTTTCCCTACACACCACACCTCTTTTTCCAAACACGACAAATTTCGACAAGCGACCATGTTTTCAATAAGCCCAGCAATATCAAAGGGACCACCGCTAGTCGTCTCCTATAGGAGAATGGAGGGCGTCACAAATCCAGGGTACAACCAACTATAATTAGGGCAGCTTATGGTGGGTAGGCCTACTATATTATATTTAGACGAGGTTAACAGGTCTGTTTGTTGCTTGAAGTCAGGTCATTCAATTTGGTTTAAAAAATGAGGCTGCGTCAGAGAAAGTACAATTTGGTTTACAAAGATATTGAGTAGTAATTTATTGGTCCGGCCAAAACCGGACCGCTTCCGACGCCCTTGTATATCCTGTTGCGGATTACATTGGGATTGATTTACCACCCCAGGATCCATTTCCTTGACATTTTGTAAAAGACACCCGGATATCGGTTTTGTTGTCACATTAGACTTCAACAGGATGAAGGACCAGCAGTTACCCACTCAAACAAGTTGTTAAAGGGTTTACAAGAGAACAGGCCACTCTTGACTAAATGTATACCTCGATCCAGGATTTTTATGCTCTACCTCTGATTCAAACACCCCTTGGTCTTTCGGATCATAATGTGAGATTGTGGTCACCCAAGAGCAATGTTCCAAAACCACCTATTATTTACAAGTTATTCAACAAGCGTCTAGTTCGCCAATCTTCTAAGGAGGAATTTGCAGAGGATCTAACTGGCACCAAATGACAGGAACAACTGTGATAGCCAATTTACTTTCTTCTATCAACGTATCCACTTTTTAATGAATAAACATTTTAGGCCAGCAGATTAGAGATTATTTTGGGATGGAGGTGGCAATGGAAGTACTACCGGCTAATTTTGATATTTTCTGAAAATATAGGTCTTGAGAGGTTCAAAACTCAAAATTACCCAAAATCCCTTTGGGGGAACACCTCCAAATTACGCATTCAAAATGGCTGCCAATTTTCCGTTTTAAATTATAGTTTTAGCTAACTAATATATAAAATAACATTACTCGAATAATAATCATCAGCAATTGGTAAAACTTACTCAAAATATTCGTTAATCATCGAAAAAGAAGCTTATTGAAATCATCATTGTCATAGGTTTATGAATATTTTTGTACTTAGGTTATGTAATATGGAAGAGCAATATTTAAAAAACAAAATCAAGAAACACCGTTATTGAAGTGCTACGGAACATTTATAACTCCATAGCAACGAATGAAATTCACATAATTGCTGTTATTATTTATCTCAAGAAAAATATTATTAGATTGCCTTATACAATATTTTTTATACGATAAACATCTTTTATAACACTAGTTATCAAGATCAGGAAGAAGAACACACAATCCCCCATTTTTCCAGTTTAGGTTTTGACAGAGATCAAAAGCTGTTTAGTATAGAAATAATTTATGAAAACATACTGACATCTCATTAGTAATATTGTATTATAATTAGGACGTGTTAATGTATACATTTTTAATTCTAGTTTGAGGGAAGGGTATATCCCGGATATCTGGAGATGTGTCAACGTGGTACCAACCCCCAAAAGGAATTCGCCAAAATCTATTGAAAATGACTTAAGACCCATTTCGCTATACATCGTCTGCTGTCAAAGTCTTCGAGAGTTTGATAGGAAAAAATGCTTTGGTCCCAAATCAAAGATAATATTAACCTCAATCAGTTTGGTTGTTCAAAAAGGGGTTTTCACGGTCGATGCTCTGAGTGACTTTATCCATAGATGTTTTGAGGCCAAAGACACTCGTCACAAAATAAGGGTATTATTACTAGATTTCAAAAAGGCATATGATCTTATAGATCATAATATTATCCTCCTCGAAAAATTGCGAAATATTGGTGCAGAGGACACTTTAGTATCATGCATCTCATTTTTCTCTGTGGTAGAAAACAAAGGATAAAGATTGATAATATTTTTTCACCATCCATGGTTTCAATTAATGGTGGTATACCTCAAGGTTCGTGGCTGGGCCCATACTTTTCATCTTCGCCAATGACTTGTTGGAGGCGGTGCCGTGCATTAAGTATATGGACGACACCTCCGTCTGCGAGCGCATTGGTGGAGATGGGAGAAGTGGGCTCCTGTCACTCCTTGATTCTGCTGCTAATTGGGCAAAGGACAACCATATTATGGATCTCAATGCTAAAAAGAACAAATCCCATTTTGATCCTCTAACTGTCATCGACACCAATATTAGTCATGTAATTAGTTACAAATTACTCGGCCCTCCCATGGCAAAACAACGTAACTGCTGTTATATTTTTGCGCAGTTACGTTGTTTTACCTTGAAACGGCCGCACTGGGTGTTATAATATCTGATAACCTCTCCTGGGACCTACATGTCGACTCAATTTTGACCAAGCAAACTCGAGACTGTTCTTTATAAAATATCTCCGTCGATCTGGGCTTGAATCAGTGGATCTTTTAAAAAATATTTGTTAGTGTTATAAAACCTGTAATCGAGTATGCTATTCCTGTATGGGGGATGAGTATCACGACAGAACAAGAAAAGGAACTTGAACAAATTCAGCGCCGAGCTTTGAAAATTATTGTCCCTGGGGTTGGTTACGATCAGGCCCGAGCCTCCCTAAATCTCCCTCTCTTGTGGGAACGGCGCACTCGCTTGTGCATGGAATATTTTATTAAACTAAAGAACCCCTCCCACAGATTACATGGTCTTCTTCCAAAAGCAACTGCGGTTCCATACAGTCTTAGGGCTCCGAGGATATTCGCTCTTTCTAAGGTAAATACCAGGCGCTCAAAAAATTTCCTTACCAACATTGGCCTTTTAAAAACTTGTGCTTTTTTTCCTTGTCTTTTTATTTGCGTCCTCCTAGCGATAAATTGATTTGTTTTTTTACTGTTTTTGTAATTGATAACAGATAATAATGAGAAAATGATTTTCTATTTCCTTTTTTTCTTTAATTGGTGGTGTTCTTGTGTTTATGGGTATTCTGTTTATTTATTTATTTTTTAAATCCTAACTGATAACAATTGATTTATTGAATTTTAGATATTTAGAATTTGCTTTGTGATTTAAATTCTGATTTACAATTATATTTTTAAACATTTTTGTAAATAATGATAAATTTTATTTATATGAATGGAATTTTTGACATTTAGAAATTGCCTGTTCTTGTGATTAGGATTTTTATAAAATTGTTAATTTTTGTATATATATAATGATAATGATATGCTTAATTTTAATCGGCAGGTTTTTTGTTTCTTTATCTATGAATGTCTTTTTATTGTGCCTGTTTGTGTTTTATTTCCTACTCTGAATATTTTGTATTATCCAATCTGTTATACGATTGCAATAAAATGAGTTATGAGTTATGAACCATGGTGGGGCTGAGGTGGTGCAGACCGTCCATATGTGAAAGATCCTCCCTGCCCATTCCCCCACCCCCACCCCACCTATATTACAAATTCTTGCATCAGCCAAGTGAGCATTAACTTCGGGTTAATGTTGAATGGACTGTACCTTAATTTGACGTGTGCGCTTCATTACGCGCGCGTCAAAACTTTAAAATGCTCGAAATCACTTTTTGACTAAATTAGAGCACGTTTCAGGCAATTTTAAGCATTTCAATTTTTTTTTGAAATTTTTCACTACGTGCGCAGCACGTACGGAAGGTAGACATTACGTTTTTCACATAGTTTGGGTTCCTGACATTGTTTTCACAAATTTCATTCTTTTCGGTCATCTTATGGCCAATTGCAATGCCGTACGTGCGCATCAAACATAGGTATCTTTGCGCGGATTTGTGCCGATATACAGTGAAAATATGCTAAAATCAGGCCTATTTTTAATCAGTTATAGCTCCTTAGGATGAAAGGTGACCCCCAATTTTTATTATATATTCTGAAAGCACATAAGTTGTAAATATTATTTTATAGATCATAATGGCTGATTGGACATTGTGATGTGATCATATTGGCATTTGAATTAAGAAAAAACTGTATTTTTCTGTATGATGTCACTCTTTTTATACTCGTTTGAACGTATCTCGCTTATTCTTGATTGATCGTCTCCCACCTGTGAGTATGTTATAGCTGAGACAATTCTCTTTCGGAAGAGTCCCTTTTTTTCCATTTTGATGACGTCATCATGGTAAAAAAGAATGAATCTTTGGAGCCTTTTCATCTCTCTTTCTTCAAATTTATCAAATATCATTGACGATAGACTGCGGCAGACTGTATTTCGACGCTATCAGATTTATATGTAGTACGTTATGAATGGAAAATTTGTGTGGCATTACCAACCAACAGGTGTTTTTAAATTACTCTTGACAAGGATCAATTTCTCGTGCCATTACCGTCCACGAGCACGTCGTGACGTGCGTGTACGGTAAAATTAGGAAATTCTCAATATCACTTTTTAGATAGAGGGCGGCAGACTGTATTTCGATGCTATCAGACTGATAGAAGGTCAATTTCCTGTGCACGTCGTGACGTCCACGAGCACGTCGTGACGTCCACGAGCACGTCGTGACGTGCGTGTAAGGTAAAATTTGGGAATTATCAATAACACTTTTTCAGATAATTTAAATCACGTTTCAGGTCATTTTCAGCATCCCAAAAATTTCCATGATTTACGCACCGTACGCTCATTTCCACGCGCACTGCACTTACTGAAGCTGGGAATTACGTTTTGGTATATTTTTTGGGTTCCTGACACTGTATTCATAAACAGGGGCCACATTTATCAAACTAGAATTCAGCTTAAATTCGTCTTAAGTACATTATTTTGCTAAAGTCAAATTTATCAATATTTTAGCTTAAAAATTTCTTAAAATTAGAAAATTGTACGTGGGCACCATCTAAGACGATTTTTAAGCCAAGATTTTGCTAAGATTGGGTAATAAATCAGCTTAAGAGATATTTATTAGTGACATCTTAACTTTTAAAATTTGGGAATTATCAATAACACTTTTCAGATAATTTACGTCACGTTTCAGGTCATTTTCAGCATCCCAAAAATTTCCATAATTTACGCACCGTACGCTCATTTCCACGCGCACTGCACTTACTGAAGCTGGGAATTACGTTTTGGTACATTTTTTGGGTTCCTGACACTGTATTCATAAACAGGGGCCACATTTATCAAACTAGAATTCAGCTTAAATTCGTCTTAAGTACATTATTTTGCTAAATTCAAATTTATCAATATTTTAGCTTAAAAATTTCTTAAAATTAGAAAATTGTACGTGGGCACCATCTAAGACGATTTTTAAGCCAAGATTTTGCTAAGATTTGGTAATAAAAATCAGCTTAAGAGATATTTATTAGTGACATCTTAACATTTTTTACTTAAGACATTTTCTAAGCTGAGATTGATAAATCCCGGGCCACGAGTAAACTGTTTGTGCCATTAACATGTGCACAGGCGTCAGGACGTCCGTGTATGCTCGCGTAAATCTTTTCAATTGTTTAACATTACACTTTTTTAAAAACTAACCAGAGCATATTTTAGGCCCTTTTGAGCATTTAAAAACATTTCAACCCGCACCGCTCGCGCTTCCTGAGGGTCAAAGTTCGGCGGATTACAAAACTCGTCCTCAGTGACGAGTTCAAATCTAGTTATACTATCTCTTTGAAATCACGATGTAACTCAATCAAAATGTCGAGACAATCTCAACAAAACAAGAGTTATTTTCAGAACATTAAATATATAACACTACTAATAATACGTCAGTGGCATACTATCGCCTATGCACTAGTTCGGCAGTCTGCAGGCCCCCAGACCCGCAAGGGCAACCGACCAGCAGGGGCCCCCGAGAGGCCTCCTACCCATAGGGCCCATCGAAAATGGCTTTGTTGAGAATAGCACAATAATGTCTCGGACACCTACTATAGGTAAACTATACTATATCCTGTGGCAGTTTAGATAAGGTGGGACCCTAAATTTGTTTTAAAAAAAAATTGATATATATATATATATATATATGTATATATAAATTTACATTCTAATTTTATGC
>NW_022687202.1:0-841 GCF_011630105.1 Anneissia japonica | reverse complement strand
GGAAAAGAGAGCCTTCCGAAAGTGGTCGGGGGGAGAAAGCCTCGAAATTTTTAACAATTTATTGCTTTCAAAGGTTTATTTAATCGATTTTAGAGTCTAGCTATGTACAAAAAACACATAATTTTTTTCTCTCCCAAACGAATTATGGTTTTTCTCCACGAATGGGAGGCCTGGCGCCACCCCTGTTTCCTACTATTGAAACTGCATTACGATGTTCTGAGCCCAGCATTGCCTAACGGATTGCCTTCGTGCACCCGGGTGTGACAGCGACGTTGTTGTCGACATCGATGGGTGGAGCCCTGTTCTGGATACTTATACCGATGGCGCAAATGCTTTTTCTGAACTGTTTTAGTTTAAGTCAAAATTATTTGCTTGTTATCTTTTCTTTCTGTAAAGCGCATTTTATAAAAATTTATTTTATTGTAGAGTCTTGTAAGTTGCTGAATTTTTAACATTGTTTAAACTCGCAACTGAATTTTGTGTGCTTTTCCATCAGCAAATAAGTTAACAACATGATCAAAGTTAGCAATGTTGTCTGCTTCATCAGGCTCAAAACTAAGTAGAGCCAAAGCAGATAGTCTCGCTTTTCCCATCGTGGCTCTGAGATATGGCAGGATGAGCTTTAGTCATGTAGTCATTACAGAATAGAATACAAAACAAGAGAAAACGGTCGAAATGGACTGAAAAGAAATCACAATTTATAAATTTGCCAATAAAAACAACTACATTTAGATTCTTATTATTAACTTAAAAATATTCATGCCTGACGACATACATCAATTTCGTCGTGTTTTTCTAAAAAGTGCTTGTTTTTTACTATCATTCTCCCATTTCAGCGCCC
>NW_022687201.1:203354-208886 GCF_011630105.1 Anneissia japonica | reverse complement strand
CAAGAAATTTCAGATAGGCCCGATATTGTGAGGCTAAATTCTTGACCTCATATTGTTATTTAAAAATTCGTAACTCCTTAACGGAGAATCGTATCACATTATTTTTTCAGAAAATGTTCTTAAGACAGGACTAAATTCTACACCACTGCAGTATATGATTGGGGAAAAAAAATTGAAAAATGTTTTTGACCTCTGAAATAAAGATGGAAAAAGAAGAGCCTATCTATCTAGACCTACCCTAGCTAGGCCTCTGTATTGCACAGTCTAGAAGAAGTAGGATCTATGAATGAGACCAACTCCCTCATGAAACCTAGTCTCAGAAGAGGACCTGCATGGGATAGGCCAGGCCTCTTTTTTTGGCTACATACATACAACCAAGGAAGGCAGTTTTCTATTGCTTGATTTCAAAAATGTGCAACGTACCACAAACCTAATACCGTAATTTGTGGTACTGTAAATTATTTAAATATAATAAGGTTTATCAGTGATGGTACCAGGATCTGCCTGATTGAGGACTAAATGAGCGAAGTGGGCATTTTGGCAGCGGCTGAGCTCCCTGTGGGGGTCCAGGGGAAAAAACCTCCTGGAACGATGTTGGACGAATGTTGGTGAATTATTAGTTTAAAAAAATGAATCCATCAGTCGGTGTTCTCAACATTTAGTCTCTTGATGGCTAGCTAAGGCCACTAAGTGAGAGTGGAGGCGCTAGTTGTGGCGATAAGGCTTTAAAGTTTCAAAAGCACAACTTATCTGATGATACCATATTACAATAAAATCGCAATTTAAAATTTTGTTTTTGTGGCTGTTGTGATGAAAAGTTAAATAAAATAGCTAAATGAAAAAGATACGTTTGGCCTAAACGAACATAAACTTGCGATATAATTTTGTTTAAATTCTTTCATTCCTTGAGAAAACTTCACTTTTTCCCTACCGGGGGTGGGGCGACCCTGACAAAGGGACCATAGAGTCATTCCATGCCAACTCAACCAGAAGCTACACGGTGACCGTCTTGGATTTTGCTGAAATTTTAACCAAACATATTTTGAGGGGTATTATGAAAAATCCCAAAGTTTCATTGAAAAATTCCCAAGCGGTCGGGAGTTACGACACTTTTAAATTTTGAAGACATAAACACACCAGACTTGCGAAGAGCAACGATATTTTGTTAGGGTTTTGAAAGGCAATATTTTCATTTCTGGACATCCAGAAAGCTGCAAATTGCTACTCTGGCTCAGTTTTTCCCATACTTTCTGATTCTGGCATCAGAACCAAGCTCTGAATAGGCATTAAAAAGTTATGAGCATCTCAAAATCAATTTTATTTCGGCAAAATTAATTATTTTAAGATTTTTGTGAAGGTTGTTTGGTCAACTACTGGCCGAGACTAAATATTTTAATGGCAGTTAGTTATTTAGGAATAGCCAAATGCAAGATTATTCCAATCAAACATATCACGGATTTATGACAATCCAAAAATGGCCGCAATTCAAAAATTGTCTCCCGTACCCTAAATTTGAGGAGTCAAGTAACTACGTAGATAGTTAGCAATGGAAATGAAACTTACACAACTGAAAGATATGTATTTTGGGCCATATGTGGTAAAAATATTTTTATCTCAACTCAATCCCTTCAATATAAACTCCCAATGCGAAAAGGGTGTATTTTGTATGTCGGCAACTTCTGGTTTCAACCCCCCAATCCCCATGTCCTAAACTGCAGTTTTATTTGACAACAAATGCTTGTGTGATCATTGTAGATAGAAATTTACAGTAAATAAAATTAAATACTATCAGAGTTTAAAATGTTCATAAAAAAAAAATTACACTGATAATTTTGGAAAGATTCTAGTTATAATCATTGCAACATTAAATTTCACTTTTCCCTGATTACAACACCTCATGATTTTAATCACTAACACAGATTCATTCCTAAAATCAGTAACTTTATTTGACATATTTTTTTTTCTTTTTTTGTATTTATTTATTTTGGTGTAAAAACAGACTCACATCAATCCAAGAGGGCAACCCTGTAAGCTTACAATCAGACACAACAGTTAAACGAGGAACATAAAAGGAATGAATAAAATGTACGCTGAATAAGAAAAGCCAGCATTTTAATACGTTAGCAATCATTATCATAAGTATTACTGTAGTATTAAATATACATACCTTTAAATTTACATGTGGGTGAATAATTTGGTAATTTTTTCGGTGTCTGGTGGATAAATTCTGTAAAAAGAACTCTTTGTTCCTGTATTTCTGGTGCATCAATTATGTAGATGACATGTTGAACAGGAACCCAACATCCTGGAGGCTCCATACATACAAAGGGGCTGGCTAGAGTCTTGGTCAGGGAATAACAAATCTATGTAGGGTTCACAGGGAGAGTTGTTATGGCTTAGTAACTCCCAAATTGTGTATTCAGACCACAATAATAGGGATTGGCGATCAAAATATCATTATTTGGATCTATGGCAATTCCCCCCCCCCCCCAACAAGATAGGCAACATATTTCCTAGGCTGTAGCCCATTTTCAGTTATCTCACCATCTGCTACTTGGCTCTGGACTGTTGAGCCCTTGATATCAGCACAAATTTGCAATGGAAGAAAGCAATAGTGGGACCAAGTTTTTGTTAAAGTTCTGGAGTAAGCAAATCGTTCAGTCATTTTTGGAGACATCTTTATTGAACACATGCAAAAGGATGATTCTTGGTATATTTTCTGATGCCCAAAGTCATCTTTGTGGTGACATAGGTTAAATGTTTCCAGTTCTTGTACTGGGAAACTGCTCCATCACTAGAGTATATTACTGTACTTTAGAGATACAAGAGAGCACAGGCACACTGATGATATACCTCCGACCGTCAGTTGCGCATTCGTGCGCTTTTTCCACCCCTGGGTCTATTTAGTACGTTTTGATTGTATTGTATTGTATTTTAGGAGCAATCAGCAAGGAGTAACAAGCAGTCTACCTTCAAATTAGACTTATAGACTGGGGGTTCGGGAATATTGGGGTTTGGGAGTTGAAAGCAGAAGTTGCCAACACAGACAAAAAATACCATTTTCACATTGGAAGTTTATATTGAAAGGGTTGAATTGAGCTGTACGAGCTCTGTTTTCAGACAGAAATTTGTTTTCGCCTATGTTTTACCATTAAACCATAAACAGACTAGGTTTATCCTGCTAAAACCATTATGTTTTTATTAATGATTCCACACTTGATGCATCTGTATAAGCCTATTTTAGGTTAGGTACTGCTACTCTATGCCTAGGAAAGTTAGGGAATTTAATCTTTTTCCTCTAGCCCTACCCCAGCCAGGCCTCATGTACCCAATCACAACAAAATCAACACTGCAGGCGTGTCATCTGATAACCCACTGAAAGTTTGTGTCTTTTTTATGAAAACGAAAAATCCTTTTTCTCAATTTGTGCACAATAGCTATTAATTAGAATAGTTGCACTCTTTAACAATTAGGTGAAATAGTAAAGTTTGATGTACATAATCAAAATGACAAAAAAAAAAATTGAAAAATAAGATTTTTGAAGTTTGTGCTTGGTGTCATGACGATTTACATAGCTCTTATTATGCAGGTGTCATCAACAAGATTGCAAATTATTATGAGTCAATTATTGTCTTATTTCTTTTCAGTTAATTGAGTTACCATGACAACAAATGTACAAGTGCAAGCTCCTCCAGTAGCTGGTCAGGTAGTTCTCTACCAGCCAGGTCCAGTACACCCTCCATCATCCTTGAACAAGAAAGCAGCGCTAATAACCGGCTATATGCAGATTGGTCTGGCAGTAGTGTCCCTTTCTTTTGGTGTGGCTACTATATTTTCTGGATATTATGCCGGATATATTTCTGTTCCAATCTGGGGTGCACTTGGAGTAAGTATTTTAGAAAATATCCATTATAAATTTTTCACAATTACAGTAGGCCAACAAAAAAAATTCTTGTGTTGGGCACGTTTTGGGAAAATCCAAAAAATGGGTAGGTCTGGTAGCAAAAGTTTTTTAGTTTGTTTCTTTCCTTTTCTATCAAATGATGTGTTTAAATCTTAATTGAAGGGTAAAATGGCAAAACACTGTCACATCACCTACCGTCCAGCAAGATAGGCCTATTCCAGTCTTTTTAGCTCATTAAAAAATATATTTTGTTGTAGTAAAAAAAAAAACGTACATTTTGCAAGTGGAAAAAAAAAGTATTTTTTGGAAGTGGGGGGGGGGGGGTCGGACATGACCAACACAATAATTTTTTTTATTTGATTTTACATTAGCAGATCTAAGATGTTCAGGGGGTTCTGACCCCCTTAAGAAAAAAAAATAATAATTCTAGACCTACCTTTTCAGCACCCGTGAGCTGAATTTTTTTGTTACAATGGGAAAACTAAAAGTCGGGAAAGCTTATTTCCCACCAGTCTAGGAATCAAAATTTTCCCTGGGAGGATCCCCGGCCCACTTTCGTTTTGGGTTCATCGTTTCATGGATAAAAGAATACATGCAACTTTTTTTTGTATGTATACATAGGCCTATTGGCTGTAATAGAAAGGAGAAATATACCTGAATGTTTTCAAGAACCTTGAATTTTTAATGAACTTAAAAGTTTATTTCCTTCCATCTAAGAATGAAAATTTTAACGTTTTGAAACCCCCCACCTCGAAATTTGAACCCTGCAATTACATCAAAATTAATTTCCACTACTCTTTCTTTTACTCATGTACAGTATTAGTCCTTGGCTCCACTTGGATTAATTGTAAATATATGAGACTTTTTTTTTATATAGATCTTGTTTAGCTACAGTAATCCCGCCACCCGCCAATAATCCTGATTTTGAATAAAAATTAAATTTTATGTTTTGCCAATTAGCCCACCCGCCGTCACCAACAAATGAAAATTTCAGAAAAATAATTCAATTGAATTAGGATTACAGGAATCTATAAGTATGCTGTATTGGTATCCAGCTTACCCCACCCCCAAACTATTTGACATCATACAGTTGGTTGACATGCTCGGTGTCTAAAGTTTTCTTATCTCATTAAATGAAATCATTTTTCTACAGTTTTACCTTGTGGCTGGAATTCTAGGAGTGGTTGCAGGACAGACAAATGGAAGAAATAAATGTGTTGTAAGTTACACATTTTACTGTATTATTATTAATGATTATTGTTTTGAACAGTATTATGCTAGCCTAAAAATAAAGAGTAAAAAAGAAAGAGTACAATTGAGGCACTTGCAGCATTTTAAAAAGAATTCATCATAATATTTTAAATAAAAGTTGATTGAAAATGAGTTATGTATGTACGTAATAAAATATATACCAAAATGCTTCTCCTAGTTTATTTTTAGGGGAGCAATTTTGGATTATATTTGGGGTGTACTTTTTGGCTATTTTTAGAGACATCGTGTAGACAGCGAGAGGTCGCAGGTTCGAGTCCCGCCAGAGGCATTTTATTACACAATTTCTTTATTCATTTATTTACAGGACTACATTCGTTGAGAGCTATGCTACACGATGTATTTATTAAGTCCTTTAT
>NW_022687201.1:198449-202410 GCF_011630105.1 Anneissia japonica | reverse complement strand
ATAATGTGTATTTGATATGTGTATAAATTATTACTAGGCCTATTGTCATATCGTTGTTATTATTGTTATTAGTTATATTATTCCTTTTTATATAGTTATTTATTAATATTATTTTTATTAATCCAGTTATAATTATTATGTGAAGGAAAAATAAAAAACAAAGACAATGATTTAAAACACTTTTATTTTTGCATACTGGTAGTTTGGCTTTACATTTAAATTTCTTTTGGTAATTATTTCTTAGATACACAGTAAATTGGGGCCAAGTGTGTTATATGGAGGCCGCAAACTATATCAAATTCCATTGAGACGTTGCAAATACATTAAATTTCTGTTTCTTGATTCATAACCTGGGATCCAGCAGCTGGATCATTTATAATTTTCTCATATGTGTTGCACTGAACATTAATTAGGATGAAAGATACAGCCTGGTAATTATTTATTTATATTGTATTGTATTGTACTACTGTAATTACTTGATAATTTTGTGTTTCAGATTGTGGGTTGTTTGGTGATGTCAATACTTGCAGCTGTAACTGCTGGTGTCCATATCATTATTGGCAGTATTTCAACAGCTGTTGGTCGTTATAATTATGATTATTATTATCATGATTATCAATATTATTATGATCATGTAAGTTGAAAGTGTATGTAACAATATCTACTTTTTTGGGGGGGATAAATGCAATATTTTTATTTTTGCTATGGTGAAGAAGAGAAAGAGGTAACACAGGAAATTGTATTATAGATTAGGTGATAGTAAGCAAGGTATGAGAGAAAAAGATAGAAAAGTTCTACAAAAAAAAAGCATGATGTTTTTTTTTTCCCTCCACTCTCCTATAGTGATGATTTTGATTAAAAATTGAATGTACATAAATGAATTTTTTAGCCAGTTAGCACACCCGTCACCATGAAAAAAAACCCAATTATTTTCTTGCACCCACTCCGCCTTGAAATATACTAAATTGATCATCTATATTCTCTTAATTGGTTATACTGTATATAAATTAGCATGTATCAATCTCATTCCTGTTTATATTCAACAATACAATTTTATTTTCATTTTTGTTTTATATTGTTAACAACAATATAAACCTAGGCATCAAGGTGACAGAAGTGACATTGACTTTGTAAACACATAAACTAGTAGTAAAATGACTTGTAAAGTTGTAGAAAGCCTTTTGTGCTTGTGCAGTAGGAGTTGTCTGGTGTAATATCTTGCGTTTCATGAATGACTTCCGATTTCTGGTGATGAAGTTGCAGCGGCCGTTACTCGCGACACGATAGAGACCAAAACACATGATGTAGAAGCCTATGTTTGAGCATTTCCAGTATTTATTACCGTGTTTTCCAGAGTAGGAAATAAGTCGATTTTTTAAAAGAAAGTTTAGATCGCGAAATTTAGGTGGTCGACATATACTCCAAGTGAATGTTTATGAACAATCTGAGCCTGAGAAAACGGCGACAATTATCGGAGTTTGATGTCTGGTCCAAATGGAGTACTGCTACTGTACAGTACTACTACCACCTCCGGTCTGGCCTAGGGGCTAGGCTACTCCTAGTCTCAAATAGCATTCACAGAATGATATATTAAAATACTAACAAATACAGTAAATGAAATATTTCATTCATAATTTAAAGACAACAATCGCTGATTCCTCCAGCTATCACTCGATGTTTATTTTCTTCCAACGGCTGGAGACTGATGAAGGTTGTTATTCATGAGTACGAAAGAATGGGACACGTACAACAGGATTTTGATTAAGTAATTTTAGTTGTCTCACAAAATCTTGAAATAAATCAAACCTTTGAATGTAATATTTTTGTCATTAAAAAGTATGCTTTAAGAGGGAAGCAAGCAAACATTAGACTTTATAGAGGTACAGCTAGTCCTAGTGCGCAATCGGCAGACTAGACCAGCCTACAGTATGTCATTTCTATACTTATGTGGCATTAGCGCAAATTCTCGTACCGAAGACACTCAGTAGGCCTATTTCACCCAGAAAGGTTAGTGATGCTTGACACTGCACGATACTCTCCATTAAACCATGTGTTTATTGCATAGAGGAAGAAAAAGGTTGTTGTAAACAAATACAGTGGCATGATGGTTAGCAATTGTACAACATAGCCAAGAGGTAAATCCTGGAGGATAGCTTATCATTTTCCCTTCAAATTAAAAACGGAAATGGTGCTTGTTGATAATATTCCGTGAACTTAAATTGCTGGCTGTGTAAACCACGTTTTCTGTCCTTTTCATCAGACTTTGTTATTCACCTGTATATACGATCTAGGCCTAGCTAGGTAGGCCTCGTTTTCGTTAATCTTAATAGAGATCGTTCAACCTCTTGTACAACATGTTTTTATAATTTGGCCAACATGTAATATTGATTTACTTTGACATTTAAACGTAGATGTGTATTGATAATGTCAATGTACCCGCAAGAGTAGATCTTTTTATTTGGAGAAATGATAAAATAGATACATCCTTGTCCCTTTTTCACACCGTTCAATCGTGAAATACGATAATTACAATTTTTTTTAAAACACATATAAGCTATTTGTAGTCACATACAATATAGCCCCTACCTACCTAATTTGTTTTTTTAGATCCACACATGTACAATATTACACATTATAATTTATATTATACCTACAATATAAACTACAGCCCTTGCGCAGGACTAGTAATTTCGCATAGATGCTTTGGGGAAAATCATTTTGTTGAATAAGAAAACAAAATTTTTTTTGCCCAAAACGTTTGCTATATAAACAAGGTATAAAAAGATCTTGACTAAAAAGTGAAAAAAAGAGGAAGGTATGAAGGAAAAATGAAAGATTGAAAAGATGAATACAAATGAAAAGAAAGAAAGAGGACCAAAGAAGGAAAATTTAATTGAAGAATAGAATGGAGTATACAATGTGTGACTCTTTGTTTTTTTTTTGTCTGGGTACCACTTGACAGTTGACAGCTTTTTGGTTTCCTCTCTCCTTTGTTGTTCGCCCTATGCCCGTCAATTTTTATTGTATTTGTATGTTCCGTATTTGCATGTTAATTGTGAGAGAAATAAATGAAATGAAATGGATATTGCTTCTCATCCCATCATAAATTATTGTATTTGAAGGGTAATGCTAATCTATAAAATTGTTGTTTCTTAGCGGCATGATGGATGGTATGCTATCAACATTCTGAGCGTGCTGGTTGGAGTGGTTGAATTTGTGACAGCCATCGTTACATCGGCGTTCATGTGTTGTGGGACACGCTGTTGCTGTGGACAAACACCAAATGTAAGTGACTTCCTTGTGTAATGCCTCTCGTACTGTAGGTGACCAACTTTCTTAAGCAAGCACTTGCAAAAAGTCTGTTTTGTTTCTTATTAAATCACTACATTTGATACTCGTTGCCCACTTCCCCATAGACATAAATTTTTGTACCTACTGTGTAGTCTGGACCCTCCTGTCTCTGTGTAATTGTCCCCCACCCCCTCCCCTATTTTAATTTTTTTTTGCCTGCCACTGATTGTCATTGCAAGACAAACGTTATGTTCCGTACACAATTACCTTGAAAGATAATCCCGGTAAAAATGTTCTTTTTTTTTTAATGTATAATATTGGAAAAACAGGATATTGCAGGCTATTTTATACATCTTTTTTTTTTTCATTTCAAAAGACATTTATTAACTTCCAATTGCAATCATACAGAAAAATACAAAAAATCGGTTTATGAGGAAAAAATTCAAAAGGAAGAAGGCACAAGCCCGAGAAGATTTGAAAAAAAAATCTTGTGATGGGCAGGCCTGGACACAGACTCACAAGAACACACAGAGACCCAGACAAACAAACAAACACACGGCACAAACGCATACAAACAAGACAACAGAACAGGCAGTTTTAAGGAGCAGCAAGTCGAGTCGTGATCGTTAAGAAAAAACATTTAGTATTGAGAAACAAGGTGAATCCTCAG
>NW_022687201.1:186205-198402 GCF_011630105.1 Anneissia japonica | reverse complement strand
ACCTTGTTGAATTCGGTTAATGTCAGTGAGTTTGAGAAGGTTTAAATTGGAAAATAAGAGAGAGGAATGAGACCGTGGTGGAGCGCCAGATATGAGTCTAATAGCTTTTTTTTGGAGAATGTGGAGTTTGTTAATGTTGGTTAAATAGGTATTGCCCCAAACGATATTGCAATAGCTCAAATAAGGAAGGATTAGGGGGCAGTAAAGGATACGTAGAATATTATGGGGTACAAATTGGGATAATCTAAAAACAATACCAAGACTTTTTGAAATTTTATTCTCAGTTTCGTTGATATGCTTTTTCCATGTAAGCCCGCTGTCAATATGTACTCCTAAGAACTTGACTGATTGAACAGAGGGTATGTCATAGCTGTCAATTATACACATCTAGATGTGTATAAGAGATGGTATCAATACATTTTAACTTCTGTGGGGTCCCAAACAGGATGAAGTTACATTTCTTATGGTTAATTGAAAGTTTGTTAGCAGCAAAGAATTGGGATAAGGGAATCAGGTTGGATTTGACAGTATCAAATATTGATTGGATATTATGATCAGAACAAAACACAGTGGTATCATCTGCATAAAGAAAAAAATTAAGTAACTTTGAGGATTGACTGATATCATTAACGTATAAAATAAAAAGGAGGGGCCCCAATAAGGAGCCTTGAGGAACTCCACAAGTAATTGGCCTGTAATTAGACATAGAGGTTGAATACATAGTACACTGGGCCCGGTTGGAGAGGTAACTTTTTAGAAGGCTAAGGGCGGGGCCGCGAATTCCATAATGGGACAATTTAAATAAAAGAATATTGTGATCAATGGTGTCGAAGGCCTTGGAAAGATCTATAAAAAGTCCAATTGCAAGCTGGCGATTTTCAAAAGCATTAACAATTTTGTTTGTTAAATCGATAAGGGCCATTGAAGTACTGTGTCCTTTCCTGAAACCGAACTGTTTTTTATAAAGTATCTCGTATTTAGTAATAAACGAGAATATTCGATCGTAAATTACCTTTTCCAAGGCCTTCGAAAAAATGGATAAAATTGAAATGGGATGATAGTTAGAGAGGTCAGATTTGATGCCTGATTTGTAAATAGGGGTAACGTGCGCTAACTTCATCCTGTCTGGGAACACACCACTGGTTAGGGCAATGTTAAATATATGGCATAATGGACGAGAGATGAGATTAGCAATGTATTTGATGGCTTTAGTATGGAAGTCGTCAATACCTTTGAATTTTTGTTTTTAAAAGAAGCAAGTACTTGGGTCACTTCAGCCTCATCAACTGGGGTAAGAAATATGGAATTATTGGTTGGGTTTGGGAGGAAGTCTTTGAATGATTTATTGGCGTGGGGAATTTTGTTTGAAAGGGAAGGTCCAATTTCGACAAAGTATTTGTTAAAAGCATTAGAGATTTTATCTGGATCTTTGGTCAATTCTTGATCACAATTAAAGGAGGTATTGGAATGTTGACTACTTGATTTATTGATTAAAGAATTAATGGTTTTCCAAGTTGCCTTGATATCGTTTTTATGTTCGAGAAATGTATTTTGGAAATGTTTTTTTTTTTGTGTTTTTGATAATATAATTTAATTTGTTGCGGAAAATTTT
This sequence comes from Anneissia japonica, assembly GCF_011630105.1. Lineage (NCBI taxonomy): Eukaryota > Metazoa > Echinodermata > Crinoidea > Comatulida > Comatulidae > Anneissia > Anneissia japonica. The sequence goes on along the minus strand of NW_022687201.1, from coordinate 196,790 downwards.
GTAGGCTCTTTCGTTGGTAGTAGAGGGGCAGTGGAGAAATTTAGCATATAATTTCTGTTTATATTTAATTGATTTAAGCAAATCATCGGACATCCATGGTTTAATCATACTACATTTTTGGGGGGAATTTAGGAGAGGAAAATGATTATCATAAATTGTCTTTAATGTGGTTTCAAAATTTGAATAAGCTTTATTAGGGTCCTGAATATTCATGACTTCAGACCACTGTTGAGTGGACACCTCACAACGGAAGTTTTCTAAGGTGGTGGGATTAATTTTTCTAAACTTGGGATTCTCTTCCTTATTTGAGCTATTTACAACACGTGAAAAATAGGAAATATTAAAAACAGGGAGATGATCAGAAATGTCGCTATAGATTAGTCCGCTCAAATTGGGAAAGTCAAATTGATTAGTAATGATATTATCTAACAAGGTAGCTGAGGTTTTTGTGATACGAGATGGTCTGTGAATTCGGGGAAGATAATGATTGCCGAAAAAAGAGTTGACCAAGTAGCGAGCACAATTATCAGACTCATACTTCAAGATATCGATATTAAGGTCTACGAGAATATAGACAATTTTGTTTTCACTTGATAATTTGGAGAGGACAGTGTCAAATTCATCAGTAAATTGCAGAGGGTCCAGGGATGGGGATGTATATACAGTCCCGACGACAATGTTTTTGGAATTGGGTCTTGCAATCTCAATAAAAATTGATTCACAGTTAGAGGGGTGAAGACGAAGTCATGTCTAGTAGAAAATTGAAGACTATCATGAATATACATGGCTACTCCACCGCCGTCTTTATGTGTTCTATGGTGGGAGACAAAATTATAATTGGGGAGCTGCACCAGGGGATTATCGTATTTGATCCAAGTTTCACTCACTCCAATAATATCAAATGGTAGTTTGAGTGATGCCAAGATTTGTTTAATTTGATCAAAATTTTTTTAAATGCTTCTAGAATTAAAATGAATAGTAGAGAAAATTTCATTGGAGGTTTTTGTGACAGGGAAGTCATCAGGGTCATAATATTCTGAGATATTTTGATTATTATTAGAAAAAAACTGAGAATCGGGATCAATATTTGAGGTAAAATTATCTGAATTGTTTAAAAAGGGAGAAAAACATAGGTTGGATAACCAATCAGGACTCGAGGTGCTGTTACAACTACAATTAACATGAGACATAATAACATAGAAAAAACAAAACACAAACAATCACATAAAAAATACAATTTTAAAGCAAAAGTTACAAAAGATCAAAGAAGTCAGAAGTATAAAAAAGCTCAAAAGAATAAAAAATTGCATGAAAAGTTAGAAAAATTAAGGTAGGCCTAAATAATTAAGATAAGTAAATGGTGTAAAAAAAATTAACAAAAATTATAAATAATATACATATATAAATTTTTATAAATATACAGAATATACATACAAATAATAAAAATAAGAATAATAAATAAATATATATATATATAAACATACAGTATATACATACATATAATCATTATAAAAAATATACTGTATATATATATAAAATAAATAAATATGAAACAAAAACAATGACCATTAATAATAAAACATAAAAAATAAATAAAATTAATATAAATATGAAGACAAAGTTAATAGCTAAATAATAACAGTAGACTGTGTACTATGTGTGTAATTACAATATTTTGTGACAAGTGGGTGAAATTATGCACAAAAATTTAAATTTTGTACCAACATTTATTATTAAGTTTTATAAGAATATAAGTTTTACAAGAATATCTTATAAGGCTGCTAACAAATGATTGTATTTTTTGCGATTCATATGCAACTAATTCTGTTGTTTGAAAGTACTCCAATGTGATTATTCCTACCAAAGTGTGTATCAGATACAAAAATATGTAAAAACTGGAATGAGAGACCTGACTGGATAAAATATAATTGATGGCCTAAAATATGGAGGAAGTGTCAAAGGTCAATATGAAAGAAAGCAAATTCCTGTTTACTGTATGGTGCCACAGGATCACACACATCTTAAGTACAGTTCAGGAAACAATTCTTTACATACTGTAGTATTACACAAAGCAAGGAAGCATATTACCACTCACCAACAACGCAGTGTTGGGTGGGAAAGTGCAGGCAGTGACATAAATATAATCATTCTCAATCTTAACTAATGTACTATATGAGTCAATTCCACCACATTCTACTTCTACTCCCAGGTATAAATATGACAATAATTGTTGAGAAGCAAGTTTTCATGCTTTTGTATGTTCGTTCTACTGACGAAAAGAAAAGTTCTTATATTTTAAGTTTTTTAATAACTAACGAGAAATGTTGACAGAGCCTTCCACCATGGACTCCATACTTCGGAGGAAAAAAATGTTTTGATATGTTGTACAACCGATTTTTCTAAGACACAAAAAGTATATTTGACGAAAAACTTTAGAGTGGTTAATGAGATACACATTTTCAAATATTTTTAAAATGGGGGAAAAGGGTGGTTGTGCCCCCCTTTTCCCCAGTTTTTCCCGATATTAAAAAATCTGCATCTTTTTTTTTCTTTACCGTAAATGGTGATACTTCCAGCGTATCCTAGAAGGTTGGCTGATATCAAGGGGCCCTTCTAAATAATAAAAATAATAATGTGATGCTTTTATCAGTGAAGTCTCTTTATGAGGCTTAGGGAGCTGTGACAGGAATTGAACCCAGGACCCTGAGATTAGAAGGCAGGCACCTTAACCACTAAGCTACTCCACTCTCATAACTGCTTTCAATATTTTTTGTTAAATATGTTCATGTGTCGTAGAAAAATCAATTGAAAATATATTTAATTTTAAGTTATTTTTTATACAAAATGAATAATTGTCCGAAGCATTGATTAGGGAGGTGTCTGTTTACTTTCATTTGATATTTCTGATTTCACATAAATTATTAATTTCATATCCAATGGAGAAGCGCCATGACTTGAGCATTCTGGCTGTTGTTATTACTTGTATTTGAGGGGGTTGTCATATTTGAAAATTTATTCATATATGACTAATATTAGATTTTAAAAAGGACACAGTAAAGGCATATTTAACTAACATTCACTAACCTATTAAAATTTATCCAATTTTATGACAACAGTCATGCAAACAAAATTAACCTTTATTGATTGAACCAAAGAAGTGAAGTCACTGATTGGCAAATTTCAGTTTATTAAATTTATCCACTAGGCATTCTCTATTCCCCACTGTGATGCAGGTCTGCCATTGCCATGGAAATATAGAATTCAAAATAGAGGTGCGCCTTAGTGTACAATTTGAATTATATCAGACAAAATCTTGGATCTAATTATAGTCAAAATTGTATTACAGTAATAATATCTAATATTGCACATCTTTTCTCTTGCATTGCAGGGTATGGGCCAACATCAGTATGCATCTTATGTTGTTCAACCTGGTATGTTTGTTTTTATATCTTCATTATTAAACTGCCTTAAAATCCACCATCTTGTGAGAGTCTGTATGTCACCATACAACATTTGACAAATTTGCAGTATTTTACTAGAACCCAACAATAGTAGTTTTTTATTTTAAGTATATTTCTATCACAGGCCAAACTGTTAACCAAGGTCAGGTTGCCATCCAAGGATATCCCATGGTGCAGCAGCAGGTTGTTGCTCAACCACAGCTCACGGGTCAACCACAGTTTACAGGTCAACCACAGGTCATGGGTCAACCACAGCAGAATGTCCAGTACATGGGTCAAGCCACTGGACAGCTGCCTGCCTACACCGAACATGAGACTAAAGAAGTTCCTCTAGTCTGATTCATCTTCTGTAAGCATTGGTTTCCATAAACAGAAGATACTTTAAAATAATATAGTTAAAATGTTATGCTAACCTCACATGACTCTAGCTTCTAGGTGTCGATATTGTATTCCGTAGATTAATTTGATTAATTTATATTATTATCAAGTGTGCCACTCTCTGATGTTGAATTGCGTACATTGACAAAATCTCAAGAATGTATAATTTAAAGAGGAAATTATATGATCTTAGGCCAAATGAAAAAAATTATTGTGTTGGCCACGCCCGACCGACCCAAAATGTTCAAAATTGACAGTTGGCATTTTAGTTTTTTTTTTGTTTTTTTTTACACATTGAAAAATATTTTTTAATGAGCTAAAAAGGCTGGAATAGCAGGGCTCGATTTAGTACTAGCCCGGCGTACATTGTCTAGTAAAAACCGCTCCGGGCTAGCCTATTTACTCCTCATGTTGCCCGGTTGTCTAGTGGAGAATTAGCAAGAAAAACATTTTCATTAAAAAAAAAAAAAAAACGGAACTTTCGAGACAATCCCTGCACAGGAGGTACCGCAGCCCAGAGAGTACACTCTAGCTAGCTTTCAGCTCTCCACATGCGTGAGTGTTTAATTATCAAGATGATCCCCAAGTCATTCACCAACCAACCACTACTGTGGATGGCATGTTATCTTTCTCTATAGAAGATCGTTTGATCGTTCAATCTGGTTAATTTAGGTAGTTAGAACATTTAATTTAATGTACTACCTTATATTCATATTATTTTCTCATAATGATATTTTTAAAATGTTCAACTTTCAATAATTAAGTACTTCAAGGCTATAGGTAGGCTAGGCTAGCCTAGGCCCTAGGTCTTGTCTAGGCCTGGGTAGCCTAGCCTAGCCTGGCCTAAGCAAGATTTATTGCCATTGGGGGCGAGTGACTTGAGACCTAAATATTTAACAGGTGCATTGTTTTGATTGATTTCTGGGCCCTTTGTTAAATATTAGAAAGCAAAAGTTATAACCGGGGAGATGTAAAACATGCTCATCTGTCCTGTCCCTGTTATAACCAGAGTCGATTTTGCAGCATGGGTGATTTTTTTTAATTTATTTATTCAACAATATTTTGAGAGGGTAGCTCAAACAGCAATGCTACAGAAATTGAAAATCAACCTTCAAATTTAATTGTCGCTAATAAATATTGTGAAACAAAATTTTTTCCTGTCTGTGGGCTAGTAAAATATTCTGTGGGCTAGTAAAATCTCTAGTAAATTAGCCCAGTGGGCTAGTTACCAAAAAAAGTTAGGGCAAGCCCTGAATAGGCCTATCTTGTGATGGTAGGCGATGCAACAGTGTTATGCGATCGTTTCGCTCTTCAATATAGATTTTAATATGGTCTTTGTTGTATTTTTGTGTATTTTATACTTTAAGGCATAAACAATTTTTGGTAAAAATATAATTTAAAAAAAAACTTTCCCTACTGACCTACCTATTTTTTGGATTTTTCCAAAACGTGGCTAACACAAGAATTTTTTTTATTGTCCTTATATACAGTATATTTGCCATGATAGATTACTATATAAAGGAGTAGGGACATTAAAAATACTTGTAGAAGCATTTTTATATTAAAAAATACATTTTAGATGTCTTTTGAGGTTACTGATAAGTCAGCCTTTATAAATATCCAACTCTCCACTCACTATATGCTGAAGTTTGCGGAAGAAAAATGGATACACTGATAAATCGATACCGCAAAAACCTCGAATTGAAGCTCTGGGCTTCTTTTTTTTTGTGAAATTTGGATGGGCTTCTTTTCAAAATGAATGAATATCATGGAGTGTATTTAACTGGCATTAAATCACCTAAACTACTGTATAAATGAAGCATGCATTTATTTTGTTTTCTGAAATTCATGTATAGTGTATGTAATTTGTAATGTCTCAAAAAGTAGCCTATGCTATTTTGTTCTTTCGAGGCTAATTTTATGCAAACTAAAGAGGAGTTGCTTCAATTTGAGATGGGCTTCATCTCAAGATTAAGTCCACTGGGCTTCAATTCGAGATGGGCTTCATCTTAAGATTAAGCCTACTGGGCTTCAATTCGAGGTTTACTGTATTCAAGTCAATTCAAGTTTTATTGTCCAAAAAGAAATTCACTTCATTTAACATTGACAAACAATTATAAAATATATAAAAATATAGTTAAAACATTAAAGTATAAAGGGATATAGGCTAATACGTCGTCCAAAGAGTAAGATGTGTATAAGAGACAGATATAATATATATATATATGTATATGTATATACTTTTTTATAGATATTATTAAGTAAATTTAAGGATTTATATTTGAATTGCATTTTATAATTTCATAAATAGAACCAAGAGTATGTTTTTGATACTTGAATTATATGATTGGGAGCAGTTATAGAAAATTGTGAGTTTTCGATATTCAACAACTTAAAACGTAATGACACCATGTTAATTTAACTGTACATCCAAACAAAAATCAGAATTGATTTGAAATACAACATAAAACGTACACGATGCCTGTTACGATTGAGTGAATTCATTGTAAATTTTCGATGTACGTCCTCAATCGAAAGCTCTCTAAAAAAGTGGGAGAACATCACTTGGGCTCATTGCTTTTTAGTCCTGGCTTGCAATTTAGTCAGAACTTCTCTTAAATTCTAAGCCTCAGCACTTTCTTGCCGAATATAAGCATTTTTTATGTTATGCTGATTCTACTACCTTTTTAAAATGTACAAATAGAGTATAGCATGTATAACCATAATATATGTACACAGGTATGACCTTGTTTATGTGAATACTGTACACATTAGTTAATAACAGCTGTTTGTAGTTGAGACAGGAATCCTTTGTGGTGTGATCTGGCTGCATTTATATGAACGAAACCATCATGATTTTATCTGGAATCTTGCAGGTGTGTGCTGTTTTCCCTTTGGTCATCATTTCAGTTTTTACAGCGCATTATATTATTATTGTTGTCTTTGTACTCTTTTTGTTGTTATTTTGTAACCTTTTTTAGCAGTGTTTTTCTTCTTGAGCCTACTTCTTACTTTTCCACCATCGTGCAATATATGAAAAATGAAATTAAAAGGATCTTGATTGTTATGGTATTTGTCAGTATTAATACAAATCATTTTAGCTTTTTCTCCCTAGCATATATGATTTTTTTTTTCTGAAATCCTTCTGAAAATTGTAATTGAAGATTGATTTGTGTACATTTTTCAACTTCGTGGTCTTCCTGAAAATTTCCTAAAATGACTCCACATGAGGGTGCTGTGTAGTATTAAACCACAACCAGAATTGCTATGTGTTAACATTTTGGGATAATCTTCTTTTTTAATTCAAAATACGTAATCTGGTATCCTCTTCTTAAGATCATTCGTATATACAGCTTGATAATCTAAAGTTTAAGACAACTCATTCTAATGAAGTGCCATGATCAGTATTGTTTTTTGTAATTTTTGCTGATTGTGATAATCTACAGCAATGGGTTGTGAACTAATGCGGTCGCCAAAATTATTAAAAGGTCGGTAGACTCTTGGATTTTTGAAAGATTGAATTTATATCATGCTTAATTTGCTGTTAAATAAAGACACTGCTTTCTAAGTATAATTTTACTTCTACTTTTGGGTATTTATTTTTAACGTCTAGGGAAATGGGTCATCGGCAAATCGCCTGGACATTTGTTTTGGTCGTCGGCCAAAGAGTATGAGATCCGCTGGTCTGGCATGTGTACTGATGTAGACAGTATTGTATTATAGTATATTGTACTACTATAGTTTTTAATTAATGGATTTGAATAAACTTATAACCATTTTCAAATTACTGTAGTTAATTGTTGTGTGAATTGGTGTGCATTACATCAGCAACATTACTTATTGAACATGTTTCCTACAGGAATATATCTTAAAATTTATAAATCAGTTTATACAGATAATAATGATGGTAAGTACTAATGTCGATGATGATATTGATGGTGATGATTATGATAACATTTATATTAATATTGATGATAATGATAATGTTCTAATATTATAATAATTACAAAAAGTAAAAAAAAAAAATAAAAATAAAAAATAAAAATTAAAGTAAAAATTATAGTAATAATAAAGAATGTAAAGTATCGATTGTAAAATTGTAAAACAAATAGTAATATGGTACCGTTGATAATGGTGATGATAATATTGATAATATCAACTATTACAATAAAGTCTAATGAAAACGATCATATTATTAAATTTTATTAAAGTAATCAACAATATTAACGCTAATGAAAAATAAAAATTAATAATTTATTTGTCTTGAGGTATATTCATTGCTTGCATATTAGTTGCAGGGCAATGGGCTGGTTATTGGTCGAAGTGAGAGAGAAGCCCCGACGGCCAAAGCGGGGAAGGAGAACAAGCGGAAATTCGGCTGTGAAACAAGGGATTATGTGGTCCAGATTCACAATCTATGCAAGTTTTGGTGCAATGTTAAGGGTTGAGCGGCTTAAATAATCAATTTCAGAATAGGGATTAGCAATTACAAAATAACCGTACTGTACTTAGATAGGCAATTTAGTATTTTATTATTATTTTTTATCCGACGACGACCTAGTCGTGGCGTCGGACGACAAGGGGGTCCGAACCTGTAAGATGAGGGGAAAATTCCCGATGCCCCTCCCCCAACTGCTGGTACCACTGCTATTGTAGTGTTTATGTTGCTTACATATATAAATACAGTAAATTAAAAGCAGTATGAAAGTATTGGATAACAGAATGGTTAACTCCGGAGTCCAGTTGTGGTATATATTTAGGGGTTTGTTTTTTTTTAAATTTATTTTGTCATCCTCTAATCATAGGCTTACAGATTTTGGAGACCACTGCTTAGGTACTGTCTCCCGATGATGTCCCGATGTCTAAGATTCGAGAGCAACGGGTACGATTTTCTAAATTATGTGTAGCGCCCCCTACTTCGTGGCAGTACTTTTAACGTTCCATTGCCTGCATGATACCTTGCTGCATACAAAATCAGGGCAGTCGGACCTCTTGCAGTTTTATACTCTTTGGTATCAGCAATGATGGATTACTATATAAGGAAGGATATTTTGTAATAAATTTAAGAATTTTTTCATTAAAGTTGTAGGAAATCGGGAGCATTATTTTTCTGTTCAAATCCTACAGCTGGTGTTTTATATACCGTCTTCTGTTACGGCTTTCCTGCCCAAGCATTTATGATCGTAGTTATGCTGATTAATTGTTATGACATTGGCAATGTACTGCAAAATTAATCATTGTAACTTTTCCATCATATTTTTTTTTTAATTCTTAAAAATATACTTGCAGATTTGTTTGTATACCGAAAAGATCGATTATAACAGAATAAAGTTGGCTGGAGAAAACTAGATGATATCTGTGAGATTAACAGATGGTTACCCTCTGGTAAAAGGTTAAAATCACAAACCTGTGTATATCCATTAGAATTCTCAATCAAAAATATCAAATTATGTTTTAGGGCCTGACTATATGTATATTGATGTTTTGTCGTTTGCTATGTGATGTACGATTTTCCGAATGGACACAAAGTAAATAATCTTGAATCTAGAATATGCCCATGTACTAAACTTCAAGATTATTCATTTAAATGAAGTACTATGCCCATTATTATTATTATTATTATTATTATTATTATTATTATTATTATTATTATTATTATTATTATTGTTGTTGTTGTTGTTGTTGTTGTTGTTGTTGTTGTTATTATTATTATTATTACTATTATTATTATTATTATTATTATTATTATTATTATTATTATTATTATTATAAAGATATGAAGTTTGCGTCAGGAAACATCACTCCTATGATTATTATTATTATTATTATTATTATTATTATTATTATTATTATTATTATTATTATTATTAAGAAGCGAGGCAATCACAGTAGGCCTGCTGTACATAATAGCGTAAATTGGAGTGAGTTTTGCCCTATCTGACATGTTATCCTACTGAATACACAGTACTATAACGTTCCAAAATATTTGCAAAAAAAATCGAGTGGGAATCGAACCCACCGACCTGTAGATAATAACGTTGCAGTAGGCCTACCCGCTGCTACTTGGGGATCGGATTCTACATTTTTTTTAACTAAGTACGTGCTCATTGATCTAGTAGTTAGGACACCAGGCTTGGTATATGGGGGTTGTGGGTTCGAATCACTTGGAAATAATTTTGGAACGTATACTAAATATTCAGTACGATAACACGTCAGGTAGGGCAAAATATTACTGGCTGACGCAAACACACATCGATTGTTCATTCATGTATAACAATAGCATTCGGTAATAATAATATCAACATCAACGAGTCTTTTGAGCATGACTAGTAGAACGCCATTTTAATATTGGGGAGTTCAACATTCTTTGATTTCAAATACTGTAAATGGAAACACACTATATGTAATGTATAGTAAGTTGTCTATATTTGCTAAATTAATTAGAAAATAGACTCATAAAGAACACTACACCAATATGGCGGAAATCCTCAACCTATTTCCAGCACTGTCGGGAATGATGTCTTTACCGAAAATCGTATGTGAAGATGACCCAAAAACGACAGAGGTAAATTGTATGCATAATCGTACATTCTCTCCCAGAGTGATATCGTATTAAAATGCATTTGTGCAAATAATATTGTACGGTAGGTCCTATAGAAGTAGCCTATTAGTAGGTCACTGCCGGGTGTTCAAAATGCACTTGCTAGATATAGGCCTATGAGACTGAACCCGATGACATACGGATA
>NW_022687201.1:183337-185519 GCF_011630105.1 Anneissia japonica | reverse complement strand
TTCAAAAACCTATTTTGAATATTTCCTTGATATACCAGCTGTTACCTACATGCTATTACGTACGGTAGCTTAAAAGTAAAGTTCACTATACTGTGTGAAGGTAGAGTCCACTGATTAATCTCAGATAAGATAGTATAATACATACTCCAAGTATCGAAATGCACGCCATCGTGTCGGGATTCAATATTTTGACATTAATTACCGTATGTCATCATCAGGAATCATATAGATATTAAAATGGCACAAAGTGATCTTCTAACTCCATGATGACATAATTAATGTCAAAATATTGAATCCCGACACGATGGCATGCATTTTGATACTTGGAGTATGTATTGTATTATCTTCTAGAGAGATTTGTGGTCTTAAATACGGTAAGATTCCACCCAGAGAAAACTTTATAGTAAGAATATGATATTAATCTTTTTTATAATACTGTATTTAACTTTTAAAATGTATATATATATATATATATATATATATATATATATATAGCCATATATATGTAGGCCTATATGTACGGTATATATAATATATATAATTATATATAATATATATATTATATTATATATATATATATATATATAAATCAAGGTAGCCGTTAACACATATATAAATCATCAAAGAAAGGTAAATACAGTGTTCGAATAAAGGACTTAATAAATACATCGTGTAGCATAGCTCTCAACGAATGTAGTCCTGTAAATAAATGAATAAAGAAATTGTGTAATAAAATGCCTCTGGCGGGACTCGAACCTGCGACCTCTCGCTGTCAAGGCGAGTGTCATAACCACTAGACCACGGAGGCTTCATGGTTGAACAGATTCAAATACCACCAGATACACTCTATTACACAATAGGTACGGCTAGAAACAAATAGGTGCATATAACATAAATCAAGGTAGCCGTTAACACTGTTAAATCATATATAAATCATCATCATCATCATATATATTTGTATATTGTATTTGTGAAGTTTGTATCTTAATCCCTAGGCGCAATCAGTGATTTGACAGATTTTTTAGATAGATCAGTTGAAGGTGCTTCAACGGGGTTTGCTGTCCAGGAATTGGTGGAGGGATTAGCACAGCTGGCTGTCCATCCTATTAATAAAGAAAAGGTAAACAGTATATTTTATAGTTGTATCCACCAGCAGCAAATGACTGTTAAAAGAAAATCATAAAAAAAGAAATGATTTTTTTAATGCAACATCAATAATGAATTTTGACAAGCAATTAGTGTATTTAAAAGGTTTATAATATGGTATTACTGTGGAAATGATAATAATAGAAACGCTTTAAGTCACTGTAGATCATTTTATTAAATATAAGAGGAAAATGCATTCCGATTATATGCCAGAGAAACGTTGTAAATACCGGTATGTGGTTCTATTTTATTATGAACAGATAATAGAAAAGTCGTTGTCTTCCTTTTACAAAATATTGGAAAAAAGTAACGACAGAAGACTGACGAGTTATGTTAGGGAAGTTCTAGACAGATTGGGATTCAGTGACGTATGCCCTACTGGTACGGAACATTGTCATAGAGATACGGAGAAACAAAATAAAGGTACTTATATTTTCTTCGAGTGCTCTATGTGTCTGTGGTTAGATGTACGAAGAGACTTGAATAATGAATAGCAACATACCGTATATTCTCGCGTATAAAACAAGGCTTAAAAAGCGGATTAAATCGTCTTGTACGTACAACACAAACAATTTATATATCATTAAATTATGTTCATATCGTTCGTAACACACAAATTTACTAGGCCTACTGAAGTGAAGCTGTCAACTGTTAGTATGAATAAACGCTATTTTAAATGCGGGGAATAAGAAGCCCATAAAATAGTAGGCCTATTATTTGGTATACTAGGCTTCACAAGGAGCAGTAAAAAAGAAGGGAATTCCGACTGTACTGTCGTACCAATATTTCACTATTTACCTACGCCAAGAGGTTATGTATTCACTGCTGCCTGTCTGTCAGTCTTTCTGTCTATGAGGCGCCATCTGTTAACTTATTATTTAGCAAAAATAACATGTATATATATACATAATATATAATATTTTATATAATATATAATATTTTATATAATATATAATTTTTTATATAATATATAATTTTTTATATAATATATAATTTATTATATATTATATAATTTTTTATATATTATATAAAATAT
>NW_022687201.1:173955-181224 GCF_011630105.1 Anneissia japonica | reverse complement strand
ATATATTATATAAAATATTATATATTATATAAAATATTATATATTATATAAAATAATATATAAATATATAACGTAAAAAGCCATGTTATTTTTTGCTAAATAATAAGTTAACAGATGGCGCCTCATATCTGTCGGGCTGTCCTTCCAACAAGTTTAAGCAAAAGCAAATAAATGAATCATTACACAATTTAGTGGAAATGTACATATTTAAAAAAGACACTGTTCAATTTACGGATGGTCAGGGTCACGAAAATTCTATTTTTTACCCTTGATCATAAAAGAAATGAATGGAATGTGCATGAATAATGACGGGCGATTCAATTATATCTTGAGGGTATTCTGCAGCACTAACAAAAATATGCCCGAATACGACTGACGATTCCATTATTTCATTAGTTTATGCTGCGGTTTCCCACAGGGCGAAGGTATGCACTCTCTGAAGTGACTGCTATAGTTATATTTGTAGTAGTTCCTGATAGTAAGAATTCCCACCAGAAGCCCCCAGCTATGGAGTTTGCAGTCGTGGGAGAGTAAGTAAATGGATCGGTGTATTTTCTCAGATTTGAATTACCTAACATTGGAAAATTAATTGATAATTTATTCTAATTATAATTTATTAAAAATTTAGGTGACTTACATCCTGATGAACAAAAGGAATCTGCTGACATTATGCTAATGTTAGATGATCTTCAATGCGTGTTGTTGGACCGTGAGAGTTTTTGTACTAATGACGTAGTGGATATCATCAGTGGTGTAAGACAGATGGTTTATGGCAATCTAAACTGTAGGCAAAATATATTCCAACACATGACTAAGAAGGAATGGCCTGGTGAGGGATTAAACTTATATTAAAATGAGCGCTTTACGTTCTGCCAAAGATTGTAAGATCTTTGGTTCTACATACACGGCAGTGGTAGCGCCAGTGAAGGTAGAGGGGGAGGAGGAGGACAGAGGATGGCAGCTTCGCTCCCCACGTTTATGTAATTTTGACAGATTATGGTACTTTGAAATTGATTAGATAAGCCTCGTTTTGGAGCTTTGGGTATAAAGTCTCGGCGCCTCCAGGGGTCCTGGATGCCTGATCTTTGCCCTAATCACGTTTCCTTTGGGCCATGCATTGTGTACCTACCTCGAATGCTGATACAAATAATGATTGAATGTTAGATAGATTACATCGTTTATGATGCCAATTATGTTCTATAATGATTATTATGGCTAATTCTTGACATTTTGCTAAACTATGTCCCAGAAGGGAAAACAAGTTGCTTGGTGAATACAGTAACGCGACTTCCTCCATCTGGAATATTCTGGCGCCACCACTGAAATATTTAGTGGATTAGTACAAAGCTTATTTTGGTGAATGTATTGTAGGTTTCAACGAGTTGCTAGTGCAATGTAGCCTGTGCGGGGCATGATTGGTCTAAATCAATTTATTATTTTATTTTCTTCATTTTACTTTCTTCACAGATTTATTTGTCCGTATTATATCTGATGTGTGGTCACTAGGCGAAGATGTAGGCCTCTACACCAATGAGGTGTCATGGTCAATCCTTGAAAATGCAATCACTATGCTAACAACCTACAGCGACGCTGATGTTGACTTTGCAGATGCCCTCATCGAACACGGAGCATTAAAATTAGTGTTTAAAATTGCTGCTGTATATTATATTCATCTCCTTGAAAAGGTATATCGTATTTAAGCACGTCTATGTCAGTGGAACGCCTATGCGCTCTTGGAGGCGCAATGGCCACATCCCCACAGAATCCTCGATCTAGCATTGTGACCAAATGACCTGGTTGATATATAACATGGTATTTTAGAATACACAGATTTTCTATATAAAATCGTTCAATTTATATACACTTTCTATATACAGTAATTGTATAGAATTTCTATTCGCATATTTAATGTATTTTTATAGGTTTTTTTCTATAAAATGTTTATAGATTTATAAGTGGTTTTTATAAAATTGTTTATAGATTTTCTATAGTTTTTTTTTAAAGGTTTTTTTTATATATAATTATTATAGACTTTCTATAGAATTTTAATAGAATTTTCATAGTTTTTTATATAATTTTTATAGATTTTTAAGTCTTTTAATATAGTTTTAATATATTTTTTATAGATTTTTTATAAATTTTTTATAGTTTTTTTTATATTTTTTAATAGATTTAATAGTTTTAATAGAGTTTTAATAGATTTTTAATATAGTTTTAATAGATTTTTAATATACTTTTTATAGTGGGCTTCTATAGTTACTTCTATAGAATTGTCTATAGATTTTCTAAACAATTATGCTATAGACATTCTATAGTTTTTTTTTTATAGAATTCTATAGAATTTTTTTGTATGGGGGCCGCCCTGCACTTGTCTTTTCTTTTTTTTTTTAAGAAGAAAAATTATACTTAAAATTGAAGTATGTGAGCACCATTTCAGGATTCTATAATCATAATGTGGGTAACCTTTCATCTGAGAAAGTCACTCTCCATGGAAACGTTGTATCATTTGCTCTCCAAGGTCGCCTTAACCATTTTTGGTACAGAATCTATGATTTTCTTGTAGTGGTCTAAGCGGATTATGTTGTAAAAAATATTAATCTTCCTCGTGAAGAGATTTTTTTATTTAATTGCTCTATCCTAACTACCTGTACAGCAGTTCGCTGCTTTCGTGATAGCTGAACTAGCAGATGAAAAGTGGCAAAAACAATTTCCATATGCCCTCCCTGGAACCCCTTTATTTTCAGGTTCCTGGATCTCCCACTTAATTCATTCGTTAAAAGCATTTTGGGGACCAAGACCTGAAAAGGGCCCCAGTCTCACAAAGACAAAGGCTCCCGGCTCCAGCGTTACGCCTTTATTCATGCTATTGAATCCAGGGACTCACTAATACCACAATATCCCAATACTTAACATTTAAGTTTTAATTTGTTTAAACCCTGCTCAGATTGCATCTTGAGATTAAAAAAAAAAAAACCCAATATTCTATTTTTCTAGTATGATGGTATAAATGCGTTGTTATACGTTTTGATTTGGACAGCACATTTTCCAGAGTAGCAAAATTCAGTGTCACCACAAGCTTTCGTTTATACAGTGATTTTCATTAGATGCATATGCCCTTATCAGCTGTTTATAGAACCATAGATCATATTTTTTTGTAAATAGGCCACTGCCCTTCAAGAAAAAGTTGCTGAATATCGAGGAGAGGCCATGCAATGGAATAAAAAACCAGAAGCAAATGAGCAGAAGGTGACTCACGCAGAAGACGATTTGTTAAAACTTAAGACGACGGAGGATAGTGTCCGCAATAGCAGTTACTCTGACAAGCCTGACCCAGGTTCAACACCAACAACAGAAAACGCAACAACAAGAGAAGTATTAACGATTGTATAATTTTATTATACAAACAGCGTAAGTTGTTATCGTTCACAAATTAAATGATAATCAATTAAAGATATTGTAGTGATATGGCCCTTATTTTCATTCTCGTTTAGTGTACCGGGAGTCGTGCTTTTTACACTTTGAAGACCTGTCAGCCAGTTCGCGTGTGTCAACGAGGATTCAACTATTGCATACCGAAAAGATAGCGATATGATTTCTAACAGGGCTGTTTTTGTTTCTAACGAACCGATAAAGCCATTGAAACTATTTGAGCTAAACATTGACAAAATTAAAGTACAGGAAATTTCCTCAATGGAACTAGGTAAAAGCACAAGATTAAACAGTAAAAATGTTTTGTTATACCGGTACATTATATAAAACTATGTATACAAATGTAGACTTAGGCCTATATAGCATTTTTTTTTATTAATTCATAAAATCACAAGTTTTATTTTTTTCAAATTTAATTAACGGTCTTAAATTCTATATTCCAAATTAAATAATTCTATAGAATGGTATCATGATCATATCTGTATGCTTCCAAGCACACTATCTTCAATTCATTGTTTAAACTTAATTATAGACGAATCCAAGAAGAATGGCGCCATCTTTTGTGGACGCCATTACTGTGGAGTCCCTACTCCTAAAATGGCAATGCGGTGTGCGCGTATGCGTTGTGGTGCATTATAAACTGACGGCATTATGCTGCTACTGTCGAAGAAAACAGTATTTCTCAACTACTTAGGAAATGCCACCCTAGTAATGGCGACAAAAGAGGGCGCCATTCAGAAAAGTTCTCTTGGATTCGTCTACTACTGTATATATCACATGAATTATAGTTCTAACATTCACATACCAGTCTATAGGTTCGTCGGCCTGAATCCGATTTGATTTGTTTTGCCTCCCAGGTTTTCTTTTTGATTTGTTAAGATTCGTTCTGTTGTGTCCCTATACTTGTGTTTATTTTCTCTGTCCCTTCTTTCTTTTTCAGGCTGTCCCAATACAATATTATTTTTTCTTATCTTGTTGGGTCTTTGCATTTTCCAGCTAGTGGGTTAAAAGTTGTAGGTAAAATTAGCAAATAATATTCATGGAACAATACATCGATATAGATGCATTCATTGTGCATCGAATATTTTGCAATAATAGGAAGGCCAAGATGATGCATTTTTAACAAACGATCAATTGAAACATTGTTGGTTGTAGGTGTTTGTATGTACAACGAATTTCCAGAAGGTACATTTTATGCTGGAAAGAAATATGGCCAAGGAAGAGGATTCTGGTTTTTAAGGTGAGTTTTATAATGAATGACATTGAGGCTGTGACTAAATTGTAGAAGCTGTGACTAAACAAATACTTAAAATGTACCTTTATATTACAGTGAAAACAAGCTGTGTAAAGATTTTGCAAGTATTGGTGGCGGTTATAAACTTAACCTATGCAATATACGTGTTAATGACAGAGTAGGGTTTGTCAAATATCCAGACGGAACTATGGGTTTTCTGTATAACGGGCAATACCAGGGAATTGCTTTCCGCAATATACCAGAAGGTAAGACTTAATATGGGTCATTCCACATTTTCACTTGAAATATTATATAAACTCTCCTTATATAAACTCTCCTTAGTGAAACGCAATACAACGTTGTCATTTTAGATCATCATTATATCACTTTAATGCATATGGATCTCTTGATTTCCTAAATGGTTAACTGCTCTCATAAACAGCTGGTTTCGCATCGTGGTTTGGGGAAAATCGGGTTTTGCCTTTACATTATCATCATATTGGGAACTACTGCTTCGATTTTGTTGCTTAACTACCATATTAAAGCTGGAGCAATACTAAATATTATGATATAATTCTTAAATTATAAAAACAAGAATAAAGTCCGTCATTTTGACATTTAAAACATCAACATTGCGAACCGCCAACAGTACGAGTCGATTTTTCACCATGTTTTGTGAAAGGGCAATGTTTTAACAATGTGATTGTGGTCACTTATTGTAGGCATTTGAATTTGTACCCGCCACATCAATATATATGAATATTCATAGATTCTAATGATTTTTATTCCAATTGGTCAAAAAATATCTACGTCAAATGTAGGCCTAACATTTTAAAAATGAATGAAATCAAGAAATTCTTACCAAGGGACCTTTATCATTATTTCAGAGGGATAACAAATTAAATATAGGAATAGATTAATTGACTAATTTTCTGTACAATATATTAACCTTGTTTAGAATTGTAAATATAATTTGTAGGTAATATATAGGCCTTTAACTAGTTTTAATTAACATGTATCTTTTATTTAAAAGAAAAAAAAAACTTCCTGTATTTGTCGTCGAATAAAAATTTACCCGTTTAATAAAAAATAAAATTCCAAATGGACAATTTCTTCTGACTGCTTTACTACCGTATCAGATATTTTGTCTGTGTTTAGATAGCAAAGCAGATTGTATGTAGCTTAAAAGGTCCATATGAAGAGTACGTAAACTGTTAGCTCCGATTTTTTTTTGTACACTTTTTCGCCGCATACAAAAAGTGTTTAATAAAAAATGTCAGAAATCTTGAATATACCTTCAGAAAAGGGGCTGAGCTAACAAAGGGAAAACAATTAGTTGATACATGATATGGGGACTTTTTATAGTGTACATTTTATAATGACGTGATCACCATCAAACATGCTTATGAATGATACAACTGTTTAATCGTAATACAATACCAAAACCATGCTATCGTTATTTTACTAAGGTAACGGGTGAAATCTGCGTTTGTAATGTTCTGGATTAATGTTTTATTTTTAATTATTTTTATTGTTCAGGTGTTTATGGATTGGTTGCTATAACTGGAAAATGTGTGAAAGTATCAATATCTGATAATTCTGGGATTAGCATTCAAGAAGAAACATCAGTTCATACATTTAATGAGCCAATGGGTAAGTCATGTTAATTCTGTGTAGTACTCAAAAGCATTTTTATTTCATTATCAATTTCAATTCAATCGTAATGATAACTTAATTCCATGTAATCCCTGTTGTATTTTTTGTTCTGTAGAGTCATTTTCTGTTAGGACAGCCGATGCCAAATCGGTAAGGTTTTCACGATTACGTCAGCCATATGGACTCGACTTTATAAACGAAGAAACACACAAGGAAATGAAAGATGTGTACAAAGAAACAGGTATTAGAACTAAATAATCATTCCATGAGTATAATAAGTACGGTAGGCCTTATGCAAACTATCTGTTTCAGAAACAGTAGAGCCCTCTAATATAATACAGTTAAATATGACATTGAATTGTAATTTAAAAGCCTGTGATCTTTAAATGAGCATCAAACTTATTCAGTGTTGCTAATACAAACAGCTTAGAATTGATTACCAAATCTGGTAGTGTTTTATTTCCACTGTTTCCTATTCTCGACTGATTATCGATATTTATTGTGATTTTTGTGTCTCGTGTGTAAAATAAGCGCAAATCTGGGGTGATTTTACTACAGCACATCACGATGGAATATTTCGATGCTAGGCTAAGCTATGAACTCACACAGCAAACCTAACAAATCTCGTTAAGCCTAGACCGTGCTAGGCAAGGCTTAGAGAGTCAACTATAAAATTATTGACTTATAATAGAACTAAAAAAATTAAGGCAGCGCTGAAATGATTCCTACTAATATTAACAATACATTTTAATCTATTAAACAAATGTCTACCAGGAGGTTAGTCCTACCTAATAGCCGCTAATAAACTTAATTAACCATAAATTTATTGATTTCGTACTACCACAGATACTAGTATCTCCTATAGTGTACTCAAAACTTGACTACAATTGCTTAATATATATATATGAATATATATAAAAATATTAAAATTAATGTATATTATATATATA